>NC_072788.1:1553477-1785977 GCF_022539595.1 Amphiprion ocellaris
TTTTTATACGGTTCATTTCTTCAGGCAAATGTTGTCCTGGTTCTCTCCTTTTCCAGGGAGATCAGAGCCCAAAACTGAGGACCAGAACACAGAACCTCTGCAATGGTTAATGATCTCTTTATTAAAGTGATCATTTGTCAGAATTCAAATGACTTTTATATAAACAGTGACTAGTTTGTATTCAAATCCAATAAAGTGACTGAGTCCCAGAGCGGCTGTTCTTGTTGTTTCATTCAAATATGAACCTGCAGATAAATGATCACTGAGAAAAGAAGACGTGTGGTTTAGTTTTCTTGTTTTGTTTCAAACAGAGCTTGTTGGTAATATCATGCAAATAATCATTAACAACAGAGTTAATATGTTTAGATCATAGACTTGTTTTATTTCTGCTTGCATGTCTCTTCTTTGTTCAGTTGAACAAGTTCAATTATAAAATCTGGTAGCACTTCAAGACAACATTAAAGCATCAGACAGGGTGACAGACAGCAGCACAGACAAATAAATAAAGACCAGAGGCAGAGCAGAAGATAAAAGCTGAGGAGAAGGGAGAGAGAGGGAGAGAGAAATGTCCACCTAGAAGAAAGCAAACATCCATGTAGGGAGATAAAAGGAGGAAGGACAGATCCAGAGGTGAACCATGTTCATACTGCAGTGGATAAACTGTCCATCATGGTGGCAGGCAGGTCAATGCAACAGCTGAATGTGTGCAAGAATGCAGATACTGGTAGACATCTTTGTAGTTTTTCACCATCAGAGGCCAACACCATTCATAAGGTGACAGAGACTGAGTAGAAGTACAATAAAGTGCAATCTTCTCTTCCTATCTCTGAGACTGAGCCCAGCCACCCTGCAGAGGAAGCCCATTTTGGCTACTTGTATCTGCGATCTCATTCTTTCGGTCATGACCATTGATGAGAGTTGGGACGTAGATGGATGGTAAATTAAGACCCTAACCCTCTTCACTATGAAGCAATGCCTGCATTATTGCTGGCACTGCACTAAGCCACCTGTTTAGCTCTCACTCCATTTTACCATCGTGAAAAAGATCCCGAGATAGTTGAACTCCTTCACTTGGGACCAAGAGGGAGCAATCCACTGGTTTTCCAGCAGAGAACCATGGCCATGGACTTGGAGATGCTGATCCACATCCTCACCACTTCACACTCGGCTGCAAACGGCTCCAGTGCTGCTGAAGGTCACAGTCTGATGAAACCAACAGAACCACATCATCTGGAAAAAGCAGAGATGCGATCCTGACATACCCAGACTGGACACCCTCCTCACCCCGGCTGCGCCTTCAAATCCTGTCCATGAACACCACAAACAGGACCGGAGGCGAGGGGCAGCCCTGGAGTCCAACATCTACAGGAAACACGTCTGATTTTGAGCTGAGAATGCAGACACAGCTCTCACTTTGGTTGTACAGGGACTGAACAGCTGGCAACAGTGAGCCCAGTGCCCCATACTCCCTCAGTACCCCCACAGAGCCCACTGGGGGACACGGTTGGGAGTCTTTTCCAAGTCCACAAAACACATGTAGAGCTCCTGACAGTCCAATGATGTCCAGAGTCTTCAGCATCTCAGGGTGAATCTCATCCACACCTGGCGCTTTGCCACCAAGGAGCTTCTTCACTGGTTCAGCAGCTTCTACCACGGATATGGACAAAGGTTCCCCCAAGCCTTCAGGTTCTGCTCACTTACGCTCCACCTTATGCTTCAGTATGATGTTTGTTCTGGCAAATCTGTCCACAACACAGTGGTTTTCATTTTACTGTCATAGAGAAAGATTTTAACTGCTTTTTCTGAACAAATAACTAAAACCAGTTGGTCAATATAAAAAAATAGCTGGTAGAGACAGCTCTATATGAAAGTTCCACTATTGTTACATTTTCCCTCTTCTGATATTTTATCCTCTCTGTTCCTGTCTTTTCTTCTAATTTTCAGGCTATTCATGTCTCTCAGTTCCTCTTCCTGCACTAATGCCCTCATTTCTCCTGACTTGTTGCCCTCCAACTTCACAGCAACTTTCACAGTAACTCCTTGAACTGTCTCTCCTCCAACACTGACCTGTCTGCTGCTGCTGCATTCAACATACCACCGTCCTCCTCTTCATCCCTCTCTGTATCCTCATCCTCCATGTGAGACACCAGTGATGGCTGCAGTAGAACAAGTAGAGGCCTTTAACTGCCACATATACTTGAACACACAATGGAATGATTTTTCAGCATATTCCAGCCGGTAAGGAAGCCGTGGTCAGAGTGCAGGAGCCTTGAGTCTACTGACATTCATAACATTATGTTTCTACGTGTGCATTAAAAGACTACATCTCCCAGCATTGACAGGTGGAAGCAGGGATGTTTGACGACTGGCTGCATAGAAGGAGTGTTTAGACCTTAACTGTGCTAATTTAAAAATATATCAGCAAGAATAGATTGTTCGGACATTACACAGAACAGGGAACCCTCCCGTTCTCAAGAAGAAACTCCATTAGTGTCAGAGGTGAATTACAGCAGGAGATCGCTGTGATTCACCTTCACCATCTGCAGTTCTCTGGAGCAAATGGTGCTACATTCATTTCTTTTCAGCATAAGTATGAATCTCAGACCTCCTGTGGAAGGATGAAGCTTCAAACAGGACATTAACACTTTGGAGGACCACAGCTTAAAAGACACAGTGACTCTCATGGAGCTGTGAATTCTCCTACTCCCTTCTCTGTTTACTCAACCCCCATTTGAACCCTGACACTTAGACCCCCTCTGCAAGGAGGGCAACTGATAACAGCCATGAAACTGTTTCTGCATTCCAGATGAAGATGTGGAGTAAGACTCACATTTTTACACTGAAACATACATGGACTCAGTAACTGTTTTCTGATGTCTGTTTTGCGTTTTTATGCATACTAAAGTCACAATAAGGAGTTCCTTTAACACCTATCCAGAATTCACATCTGTATGTGATATGGGGGCAAAATGAAGGTCTTAGTGAAATAATCACAATTCTTGCATGGACCCACAGCGCCACCTAGCAACATCGGATGGCCCAACGATGTTGGCACGAAATCAATAATAACAACTGTATGATCATTGATTAAAAGTGTAAAATGTGAAGTTGGTAACATTTACAACTGTAAACATTATATGTACCACATACCCTCACAATAACATACATTGTTGATATATAAAGCATATGTTTTATCTAGTTTCTATGCCAAATATAGGCTACTTTATTTGTTAGATTGCATATCCTTGATTTTTCCTCCAGTGTTGATGGGTCATGGTGAGAGACGGACCGATTGTGTTTGGGCGCATAATATATGTTTTAATTCAATTTAACAAATGCAATTTTCCCTCCTTCTGAGAACAAAGAGAGAGGAATTAGATTTCACCAAATTTGCAACAAAATTCTGTTCACATCCTGGCCTCTGCCCAAAGACCCTCTCAGGGGATGAAAATGCAAACACCGCCTTTGTTCGCCCTCTTCTCTTCCTGTACGTTCATCCTTACACCTCCACTCTGACATCTCATCTCAGTTTTTTTCTCCGTCTTGATACGTATCGCTCTTTAACTTTTTTTGTCTCCTGCATTTTTACTTCATTTCAGTGCTCTTTTCTTGTCTCATTTTTTGTCGCTCTTTTATAATTTTACGACATATTTAGACATTGCTCATTTTTGTTATAAGCCTGAGCTTATATGTTTTAATCTTCTTTTGTTGATGAGCTACTAAGAACTAATCAAAATCTTTTTTTGCTTTTTCTAAATTCCAGTGCACCTCGGCTCTCAGTTTGCACAGTTCTTTTCTCTGACCTGGCTAACGCCAGCAGAAAACAGAACGAGAGCCACTGTTAAACAAGTTATTCTTCATCAACCCTGAAGACTGCACAGACCACGCATTGAACACCAGCTGCCTACCGACACCAGACGTCTGCTGGTAGACCTCCTACACTGCGCTGGGAGCTCTGATGACAGAAATCGTTGCCTAGCAACCACACAACGCTTCAGGACAGACAGCCTGGGTCTGTTGTGAGGACGTTTCCGGCCTCCCACCGGGTTCCAGCCAATGGAGAGTCCGATCTGATCAGTGCTGCACAAAGTAGGCAAAGCCGACCTCTTCTATCTGCTCCTGATTAGGTTGATGTTGTAATAACTTGATGATAGTTACATTTATTCACTCTTAGGCGTGTCGATCATAACTCAGATCATAGATTCATTGTGTTACATTGTTCACTATGTACCGTCCTTTCACCATAATCCTCTCCCTTTAGTCGTTTAATCTAATTTCACCCCACACACACACACACACACACACACACACACACACTATATTTTTCTCTGTATATAGCTCACCTTTATTGTCTTAGCAAAATAGTTACTAAATGTTTTTCATTCAGACCAATTCATGGTCTCGTGTTTTTCTTTGTGTGGGAACTCAGATCAATTTAATCAAAATTCTAGATTTTCAGATACCAGACTGATCAACTTGATTTTAATCATAGTCTTTGAGACTTTGTTTAATTGATAATTTCCTCAGACAAACTGAGGATGGTGGCTCTTTATTAACGAGTGCAACTTAACTACTTTAGTAGTCACACTACACAGGCGTGATTAAAACAACAAAACCATGAGCACAACACCCACAAAGCACACAGTAAATGATTGATTTGAATACACAAACTTTGTCTGCAGGTCATGAAGATTCATCCTCTGTGTGTGTGTGTGTGTGTGTGTGTGTGTGTGTGTGTAGGTGTGTGTGTGTGTGCGTGCGTGTGTGTATGTGTGTGTGTGCGTGTGTGTGTGAGTGTGTGCGTGCGTGTGTGTATGTCACAGTGTTTCATCAATGCAAATGGAACATGATGTGAACTGAACTGACACACAGGTGCAGTGGGACTTCAATATACAGTCAGTACAGTAGATTTGGATCAAACACTCAGAGTCCACTGAGGAGAGACACAGAGGGAGGAAGATCAGAAACAATCACTCAGACGGTTGGTGTTCTTTGAATTATCTGATATTATCATCATTTAAAATAATCCGTATTGTGAATGATGTGCAGTTATTATTAATTATATATACTATTGGTGATTATCAACCAACCCTGAACAGTTAGTTGTTCTGTATTTGCTGACAGCATTTCATTTAAAACTTAACCAAGACTCTCTGCTTGAGACAGTTCAGAAAATAACAGCTGAAAGGCAATTAGTTGACAAACCCAACAAAGTGAAATACTTTTTCACAGAGAAAGAATCTTGGTTTGTAGTAAGAGCAACATTCAGTGAGCAGGCAGGCTAGATTTGCATCAGTAAAACCATTTCATGTACAAGAAAGGTTGTTTTTGTTGTTGCATTGAACACCATCATCCCAGAAAAGCTCTGCTCTAAACTCACTCAGCTCCCTGTCAGAAAGATGATCAAAATCTTTTTGTTGTTGTTTTTTTTGTAATTGGGCTTTACAGACAAGCTAAAACAACTAAAATAAAGAGTTTTACTGAAGAAACATTCAATCAAATTAGAACAGCCAAAAGAGGAGGTCTCTTTTTGTTCACAGAAACAAAACTAAAAATATTTTCTAGATTGAAACCGTTCGATTGTCATCTCTTTTGCTCTTCCAGATATGTGTGTAAACTCTTCTTCATCCTCCAATGACTCCCTTCTTCATCCAAACCCTTCCTCCAACATCCATTTCTCCTTTGACATGGAGTGTTTCATCTCCAGACCAGGTTCCTTCATCTTCACCTCATACATGATCACCAGCATCCTCCTCCTCCTCCCTCTCTGCATCTTCATCATGTATCATGGTCTCCAACAATGGAGACTAAATCACTCCACCTCCTCAGCAGCAACCATGAGTCACTCTGACAGCTTCACCTACAACATGGTCACCATGGAGATGATTGGAGTCTTTGGATCTGTCCTCTGTTGTTGTGGGATCTACAGCGATCATTTCAACATAATCATTGTGGCGTACAGCCTGATGTCTTTCAGCTGGTCTGGCGAGATTTACTTCCACGTCCTGACCTGTGTGGAGCGCTACCTGGCTGTGGTTCATCCCATCACCTACCTGAGCCTGAGAACAGAGAGAGGGATCAGAATCAGGAACATCAGCATCAGCTGTGTCTGGATGCTTTCCTTTGCAGGGACAGTTCTGTTGATGGAAGAGAATGTTTTATTCATTGTGTATTTCTGCATCCTAACAACATCTTTAACAGTCGTCTGCTTCTGCAGCGTTTCTGTTCTCCGTGTTCTGATTGGTCCAGGTCCAGGGGAACAGGGTGGGGGCAGGAAGAGGGTTGACCAATCAAAGCTGAGGGCGTTCTACACCATTCTGGTCATACTGGGAGTGCTGGTGTTCAGATTTACTTGGAATCTAGTTTGGGGTGTAATCTATGTATTGGGAAGAGCAGAATGTGTGCTTATGACAACTGGTTTCTGGTTGAATCTTCCCAGCACTCTGGTGTTGCCTCTGCTGTTTCTACACAGAGCAGGAAAACTGGTGTGTTGGAAGAACAAGATTTAGTCGGAAAAGGGCTGAATTCAAAACGATGACAATAACCACAGGTTGGGACTTTGCAAAAAATTCAAAAACAAGCTGACACAGACTCACATAATACTGTCTTTTACAGATTTGTGAATCTAGCAATAAAATTTCAGAAAAAAATGTTTTTTTAACCATCCTCATGTTGACCTTCACCTTCTTCTCAAAAATCCAGTGTCTTTCATTGCCAAATGTTGGACTTTCCTCACCAGCCTGTTGCTCAGTTTGTGTGAAGCTGTCTGCTGAGGCTTCAGATGAAGCTGATGAGAACTCTGAGGCTGAACCAAGCAGTAAATGAGCTGATAAGAAAAGATAAACCAGGCTTTAAACATGGTCAGAGGTGCAGGAGTCAGAGACAATCATTTATCACTTCAAAGGGAGTCATTTATTCCATGTTCATAAACAGTTGGTTCCATTTACAGATGGCAGCACAATTCTAAACGGTCCAGAGGTTTGAATGTGAGTGTTCTTGGTTGTAGCCCTGTGATGGACTGGTTACCTGTCCAGGTGAACCCTGCCTACCCCCTCAGTCAGCTGGGATAGACGTCAGGCCCACCGTGACCCCAGAGAGGATGAAGCAGTGTCTAGATAATGGATGGTTAGTTTTACACAATAACTTCCTGTGTTGTGTTCACGTCCAACTCCCCACTCCACACATTCATCTGTATATATAAAGTACAGTTTTATCAATTATGTTGCTCTGATTTCTCTTATTTCTCTATTTTAAGAATTTTGAAACTTCAGATTTGATGGAAGTTAAATATTTACTCCAGTTTATGTTGAATTCATTATTGTGTTTGCTGTAGTCCTGAGTTTCCATGATTTTAGCTTCTGTTCAATTGATATTACATGAGAAACTCTTTTTAATCTGTGGTTTAGAAAATTTCTAAATGTTTATTCTTCAAAACTGAAATCATTGTGATTCTGCTCCTCTGAACTCATGTCATTCCACTCCTCAGTCACACATCAAACAATGCTCCTTTATATTCATGTCATTTTACTATTTGCTTTTTATTACCATTTATTTCATTGATTCATATTTTTCCGTTTTACTGACATTCTGGAAACTCATCGGCCTACAGTTTAATCATCTTGTAATCCTTCTTGTGTTTCATTGTAGTTTTGTAAAATATTAATTGTTTCAGTGCTTTTGCTGTTTAAATAAAAGAACTAATTCTAAATGAATAACTGAAATACTGAATCCTGCAAATTCTACACAGAACCTCTTTCAATGATCAGATTGCTGAACTGTTGTGATCCAACACTGTAGAAGTTGTTGCTCCGTCTTCATAAACATCATTCTTGATGTCTCTTTGAATCTGATGTAGATATAATGTTCCTCAAGTCACATGAAAAGCTGTAAATTAATGCACATTGGATGATAAAACATGAAGCAAACAGAGAAAGAACAAAGAGAACGTGGTGAAGGTCTGTTCAAGTTTCTCTGTGGCTGCATTTGACTGCAGCAGGTTTTTTATCACCTGATCACCTCTCAGTGTGCTTTGGATGCTACCATGTTGGAATATTGTTCTTCTGCCAAACTTAGACAGACTGCAAGTCATCTTGTCAGGCAGTATTTTGGTATATTGACAGACATTCATAGTGCATCTGCATGTGTCAGGTTCATATAATCCACTCCGCCTCTATGCTTCAGTGTCAGGACGATGCATTCACTGTGGTCGTCCTGACGACGGTCACACCAGCCATGCTGCTGCACAACATCTGACACAAACATTTCCATCCTATTCTCACCTGATCACAGGATGTGATCCCAGTATTCAGCTTTGTTTTTATGTTCTCAAGCAAATTTAATCTTGTAATTTTATGCCAAAGAGCAAGTTTGTTTTTTTCCTTTGAGTCTTTCCTTAGAAGCTGACGTTAATCACCATCCTAAAGATTTTGTCAGTTTTCACAGAAACTCAGATTTTCATATATTTTCTTCTGTGTCAAGTCTGAAACGCTTCTGTTTTTCAGAGTAGATTGTGCAATCAGTACACTTTCCATGACATTATTTTAGGAGAGCAATGACTGCAACTGGAAGCAATGCTACTGCGGCTTGTTCTACATCTTTGGATTACTGTCTCAAAGTCAGAGTTTTTTTGTTCAAGTTATCAAGTATTTCTTTTCCATGTGAAGCCATGATGCTGACATGGAGATGGACTCAGTCCATTGGGCCAAACTCCAGAAAGTTCTGGTTTTCCTAACTATGTTCATGCAATAAGACTAATTAGCAGAGGTGTGCACAGATAGACACCAGGTGGCACTAGAGCAGCTGCCCCTTGCCCTCAGTATCAAGCAGGTGCCCTCCGTGTCTCAACTTTTCTTTTTTTAATTTAAACATTAAGCACACACAGACGCACACACACACACACACACACAGACACACACAGACACGACCTGTGCCGTGCCATGCCGTGCCGTGCCATGCCGTGACTCTCCCCGCCCCATCTCATAAGGTGAACATGAGGAGTTGACACGCGTGTGGCAGCGGCTGACCAGCCCATATAGACTGCAGCCTCCTACCAGCTAACACTAAATGAATCCAGCATTCAGCAGCCTCAGCTGCCACATGGTGCATTTATGTGTCTCTGTTGTGAAGTAGCCTCTCATGCAGCACTAAGCAACTGTGCCTAAATCAGCCATAATAATAATCAATTATTCGACACAACGTGAGGATGATGACCACACACCTAATGTTCTTTGGTGAACTGGTACAGCATATGATCAGTATACTAGAACTGAACATTTAGCTTGTGTAGGTTTATTATGAGCCTACATTAGGGAGAGGCAACACTTGCTGTCACTTATTTGCTAAATGACAAAAAGAAAAAGTAGCATTCTGCCTTGTTGGAGCCTAATGTCAGGAATCAGTCTGGATATTGTTGATCTCTTTTGAATACAACAGTATTAATCATATTAATTAATTAATATTTCTTTTAATATAAGCCATATAACACTGGCTGCCTTAATATAACAGTGTGAGTCACACTGTTATATTAAGGCAGCCAGTGGTTCTACATGCCACACAAGGTGCCCTTTTTTTTCCACTGAGCACCTGCCCCCCAAAATGTCTGTGCACACCACTGCTAATTACAAGTTAGAGGTAAAATTTAGTTTAGTTCCAGTTTTCAGACTTTATTTGTTTATCACTTTTAATACAAATCAAAAGCAACACAAGGTGCATTACAGAACAAAAGGAGTTAAAGGAAATTAAAACAATACAACATACAACAATGAAATCTAATGACATAAATAAATGATTCAATTAAAGAGGAACTGAGTCCTACAGAAACTGTACACAATCAAGTTCTCTGTAAGGTGTAATTCATACATTCAAAGCAAAAGTAATAAATATGTAAATACAGTATATTGCAATCTAGTGTACATGTGTGTATATATGCTACTATTACAATGTATTTATATTGACATTAACTCTGTATGATGGTTTCTATGTAGTGTAAGTGTATTATATTACTAATTCACTATTCTATATATATGTATATAAGCTCCTTCCTTGGATTTTAATGGAACTGTGTGATTCCCAGTGAGCTGGGTGAGTTCAGAGCAGAGCTTTTCTGGGATGATGGTGTTGAACCCTGAGCTGAGATACAAAAACAGCATCATTGAATATGTTCCTGTGGAGATGAGGTGATGCAGAATGTAGTACAGCCACATACTGACTGCATCATCCACTGAACTGTTTGCATGGTAGGTAAATGGCAGGAGGACCAACAGGAGAACATTGTACCTGAGAAACATCAGTATGTTAGGATGATGGTCATGGCACCATGTTTATGTGGAAGAGCAGATAATTACAGAGCCTGGGGACAGCAACAATAAAATCATGCTTTTGGTGTCTGAAGTGGTTTAACTGATGCGAACCTAACCTGCATGATCATTCAGTTCTGCTCTGACTACAAACTAACTTTCTTTCTCTGTAAAAGAGAATTTCACTTTGTTGGATTTGTCAACTTGTTGTTGAGTTTTATTTCTCTGTTCTGTATCCTCATGGAGGGGAATCTCAAATTTAATCTCATCAAATGTTGCATTATTAAATAATGTAGTTTCTTTCTTTTTTTCAAATTTAACCTTACTGTCAGTGAATGTTGTTCTTCCAACACACTGATTTTCCTGCTCTGAGTAGAAACAGCAGAGGCAACACCAGACTGCTGGGCAGATTAAGCCAGTAGCCGCTGAAAATTATCACACATTGAGAACCACCATCCAACATATATAGTGCTGTCAACACCAGATTCCACGAAAACCTCAACACCAGCACTCCCAGTATGACCAGAATGGTGTAGAATGCCCTCAGCTTTGATTGGTCAAACCTCTTCCTGCCCCCACCCTGTTCCCCTGGACCTGGACCAATCAGAACACAGAGAACAGAAACGCTGCAGAAGGAGACGAGGATTACAGATGATATCAAGAGGCAGAAATACACAATGAATAAAACATTGTTGTTCATTTGCAAACCCATCATTACAAAGCAGAGCATCCAGACACAGCTGATGCTGATGTTCCTGATT
Source organism: Amphiprion ocellaris (assembly GCF_022539595.1). Classification (NCBI taxonomy): domain Eukaryota; kingdom Metazoa; phylum Chordata; class Actinopteri; family Pomacentridae; genus Amphiprion; species Amphiprion ocellaris. The sequence continues at coordinate 1,564,534 of NC_072788.1, forward strand.
CTGATCCCTCTCTCTGTTCTCAGGCTCAGGTAGGTGATGGGATGAACCACAGCCAGGTAGCGCTCCACACAGGTCAGGACGTGGAAGAACATCTCTCCATAGAAGTTGAAAGACACAAGAAAGGCCCCCACCAGAAATATGTTGAAATGACAACTGTAGATCCCACAAATCACAAGGACAGACCCAAAGACTCCAATCATCTCCATGGTGACCATGTTGTAGGTGAAGCTGTCAGAGTGACTCATGGTTGCTGCTGAGGAGGTGGAGTGATTTAGTCTCCATTGTTGGAGACCATGATAGATGATGAAGATGCAGAGAGGGAGGAGGAGGAGGATGTAGGTGCTACGATATGTGATGTAGATAAAGGAGCTTGGTCTGGAGAAGAAACAATTGATGTATATGGTGTTGTCTGAGTTGACAAATGAAAGATTTCCATGATTAAGGGAGTCATTGGAGGATGAGGAGGAGTTTACCAACATGTCTGAAAGAGGAGAAAATTACAAACAGATTAAATCTAACAATTATTTCTTTTCTTTCCTGTGAAAGAAGGAGATCCTCTGTGTTGCGGTTCTTGATTCATACTGTTGTTTCCTGAGTTCAACTTTTTGCTATTGTTGTTTTTGCTTTGCTCCCAAATATTGAATTAAAAAATAACAAACCAAAAACATTCTTTTTTTAATGAAAGGTGATTTATCAATCAAACTGTGCATTCCAGTTTTATTAAACTACCCAGTTTAGTAAAATCTGCATCAAATGTGTGCAAACATTGAGGTTTTTCTGTGTATTTCAGCCATCCACAATATTGATCATTTTGATTTGAATGAATCTTTATTAGTGTCAGTAATTTCCTCTTTCTTTTAATATTGTATTTCTATGTTAAATATTTTCATTCATATGTTCATTGACTGTCACTTTTTCCATTCATAGAATTCAACACATTTTAATCAGACAACTCTCTAACTAGCAAGTCTAGCATTTTGCCAACATCTTTACATCACATTAACCATTGAATATTTTCTCACTCCATTGATCCAACAGTAAACAGAATTGGAATGATGTCCTGACAAAGATTTGTGTATTCAGATCAATCAGTCATTAATGATGTGCTCTGTGAGTGTTTCTGTGTACATGGTTGTGTTATTTCAGTCACACCTGTGACTGTGGTTTGGTGAAATATGGTGCTTTACAGCAACTATCACACTATTAATAACAGTAGATTTAAACTAAGGAAAATCAAAGTTGTTGTGCAGAGAAATATTCAAATCAAACCATTCAAACTTGTTACTGATTTTAAAGTTCCTCCATTTATTGTATGGCTTCATGTAAATGGTCACATCATGTTTGCTTGACAATATAATCAGTCTTCAATAGTGTTATGAAAGCAAACTGATGACGTTTACTTCTTCTTTTAAGAAAAACAGAAAAAAATCCATCCACACTGAGTGCACTGCTTGTGCATTGACCTTTACAAATAAATATCAAAAGAACACCAACCTTCTGAGAGTTTGTTTCTGAGCTTCCTCCCTCTGAGTGTCTCCTCTGTGGATTCTGAGTGTTTGATCCAAAGCTACTGTACAGACTGTATATTACAGCCCCACCCCACCTCTGTCTGCCTGCATAGGTTCAGTTCAAGTATGTTTCATTTGCATTCAAAACACATTGACTCAATGACAAATGAATGACAACTTGATGAATCACCAAGCGTACCACGATACAAACACATGAAGACATGCACAGAACTTGTGAGGACATTCAGAACTCCTCCTCATCAGTATTATTAGTGTCAGGCTAAACTATCACTTCTGACAATTATAACTGATTTTCTCCTACGATGGAAGCTGTGTAATACGTGCATCTTTGTCACAACAAACTCGTGTATTTTGGTTCTTTTATCGATTCATTATAGGTCTTCTGGAAATTAGACAAAACCCTCTGGGTCAAAAATCTACATACAGCAATATTTGGTCATTAACCATCCACAAGCTTCTAGTCGTATCTTTGACAGAACTGATAGAGTTCAAGTAAATTTGTTGTCTTTCTGACTCAGATTCATTTCTTCACCACAGTCCACAGGTTCTTGACGAGGTCTAAGTCAGGACGTTGGGGAGACCAATCTAAAATCTTAATTATAGCCTGATTTGACCATTTCTTTACCACCATTCATGAGTGTTTTGGGTCATTGTCTTGTTGGAACACCAACTGTTCAAGATCCAACCTTCTAACTAAACCTCTTAGTTTTGTCCTGAAGAATGTTGAGGTAAACGTTCTTCTTCATGATTCCATTTGTTTGTCTAAAGTACCAGTTCCACTGGCACTAAAACAGCCCAGAGCATGATACTGCCACCACCATGCTTGATGGTAGGTTTGGTGTTTTTGGGGTCAAAGGCCTCATCTTCTCTCCTCCAAACATATTTCTGCCCAATGTAGCCAAAAAGCTCAGTTATTGTTTTATCTCCATACAGACCTTTCCTCCAGAAGGTCTTTTACTGATCCATGTGATCAGCAGCAAACTTCAGTGGAGCTTTCAGATTCCACGTCTACAGGAAGAACTTCCTTCTTGCATGGCAGCCTCTCAGTCCATGGTGATGCTCAGCTATGGACACTGACAGCTGTGTCCCAGGAACTTCTAATTCATGACAGATCTGCTTTTTGGTGATTATCGGTTGACTCTTGACCATCCTGATCAGTTGTAACTCAGCAGCAGGTCATAGTTTGTGTTTTCTTCCTGATGGTGGCAGTGACACAACTGGACCATGAGCTTCATTTTACAAACAGCTGTTTGTACAGATTATTTAGGGATCTTTAGCAGCTTTGAAATGGCTCCAAGTTACTTTCTGACTTGTTCAAGTCAATTATTTGCTTTTTCAGGTCTTTGCTGAGCTCCTCACACTTTCCCACTGGAGTGTTTGTATCTGAGTCTAATGAGTGGATCAAATGGTCTCTATTTAAACTGGTTTAGAAATCAGCTGCTGGAGTCAACTGGAATCATTCATAAGAAGTTCAGAGGTTGCAAAGAAGATTGAATTTCCACTGCTTTCGACATCATCAAAACTGATAACTCAAGTTTCCCAAAAACCTTTAATGAATCTATGAAAGAAGCAAATGCATGATTGATTTTTTATGATAAAGATTCATGTGTTTCAATGATTCCATCATAGAAAACTGAGTTATAGGAGTCATTGGAAACTCAGTACTGCCATGATGAATATTTTCTTTACAAGTGGATGAAATTTTTTTTTGTCTGTACATATAAAATACATTCTTACTCAGTATTAGTTTTTTTCATCTTTGTTTCATTATTGTTCCATATAAAGTTATAATCTGACTGAAGAAATTGAAATGATCCTAATTCTTTAATTAGAAGTTAAATTAATGAATCACCTCAAGTATTACCTCTGTTGTTAATGATTGTTTGCATGACAGTCCAACAAGAAATTAAACCACATGTCTGCTTTTCTAAGTGATCATTTATCTACAGGCTCAAATTTTAGTAAAATGACAAGAACAGCCGCTCTGGACTCAGTCACTTCATTTGATGTGAATACACACCAGTCACCGATTATGTAAAAGTCTTTTGAATTCTGCAAAACGTTCATTTTAATAAACAGATCATTAACCGCTGATGTATTGTTGAACAAGGCTCTGGTTTCTGGTCCTGGACGAAACATATAAAACCTCCACCTGCTACATAATGACACTCACTGATGTTGTAAAGTTGTGTATATGTGGATCAGATGTCAGTTTCCAACAGTCTGTGATTCTGTAACGCAGCAGGAGGAAGATCAGAAAGAAACTCTGCTGACAAGGTGAGAGTCCTTTAAATGTGTTATCATGTTTAGTTCATGTTGTTTGGAGCTGAAATAAAACTATTTTATTATTGATTCATGTGAGGAGATGATTGTAAGGATCTGTGAGTGACAGGAGCTAACTAATCTTTGAAACATTAGTTGTTTTTTTTAATTAAACTATCTTTCTATCATCATGATTGGAATGTTTTCTTCTTAAATAGAAGAGGTTCAGTCCTTCCTCCAAATCAAATGTGTAGTAACTCGTGTATAAAGAGTATTTCAGCAGAAAGAAAATAAACTGACAGCATGTAACTGGACTTTTCAGAAAAAATAGTTTGTGTTATCTGCAAATGGTGGAAATTAAACTTTTTCTTGAGTCCATACCAGTGTTGGAAGGAGGGCTGTGAAGGTTTTGCATATTTAGTCAGTTCACACTTCATCATTATTTTATCCGGTTCATTTCTTCAGGCAAATGTTGTCCTGGTTCTCTCCTTTTCCAGGGAGATCAGAACCCAAACTGAGGACCAGAACACAGAACCTTGTTCAACAATACGTCAGCAGTTAATGATCTGTTCATTAAGGTGATCATTTTGCAGAATTCAAATGACTTTTACATAATCAGAGACAGGTGTGTATTCAAATCAGATAAAATGACTGAGTCCAGAGCGGCTGTTCTTGTTATTTCATTCAAATATGAGTCTGCAGTTAAATGATCACTGAGAAAAGAAGACGTGTGGTTTAGTTTTCTTGTTTTGTTTCAGGCAGGGCTTGTTGGACTGTCATGCAAATAATCATTAATCACAGATTAACTTCTGGAATTACAGAAACTTCATTTCTGTTTGTATTTCTCTTCTTTGTTCTTTTCAGTTTAACAAATTCAATTTTAAAATCTGGTGACAATTAAACACAGTAATAAAGGAGCAAAGAGGGTGACAGACAGCAGCACAGACAAATAAATAAAGACCAGAGGATGAGAGAGATGACAAATGAGGAGAAGGGAGAGAGAGCAATGTTACCTTCAACAAAGCAAACATCCTCATCCTCATCAATGTAGGGAGATAAAAGGAGGAAGGACAGATCCAGAGGTGATCTACGCTCATCCTGCAGTGGATAAAATGTCCATCATGGCAGCAGGTGTGTGTTTTAATGACAATCAGTTTGTCATTGTCACAGTGTGGTTTTGGGTTTTTTAGTTTTTAATGCAAACGAAACATATCTGAATTAAACGTATGGAGACAGTGGGACTGATATACAGTCTACAGTATATTTGGATCTAACAGAATCAGACACAGAGTGAGGAAACTCAGAAACAATCACTCAGAACGTTGATGCTCTAATGAACTGATGATAGTTTTTACATTGAACCCATTTGATTGTCGTATCTTTTTCTCTTCCAGATGTCAGTAAACTTCTCCTCATCCTCCAACGGCTCCTTTCTTCATCCAAACCCCTCCTCCAACAACCTCATGTCTCCATCCATGAACTGTTACACCACCAGACCAGGTTCCTTCATCTACATCACATATCGTATCACCTACATCCTCCTCCTCCTCCCTCTCTGCATCTTCATCATCTATCATGGTCTCCAACAATGGAGACTAAATCACTCCACCTCCTCAGCAGCAACCACGAGTCACTCTGACAGCTTCACCTACAACATGGTCACCATGGAGATGATTGGAGTCTTTGGATCTGTCCTTATGATCTGTGGGATCTACAGTGATCATATGAAGATACTTCTGGTGGGGACCTTTCTTGTGTATGTCGCCTGGTATGGAGAGATGTTCTTCCACGTCCTGACCTGTGTGGAGCGCTACCTGGCTGTGGTTCATCCCATCACCTACCTGAGCCTGAGAACAGAGAGAGGGATCAGAATCAGGAACATCAGCATCAGCTGTGTCTGGATGCTCTGTTTCGTACAGACAAGTCTGGTGACGATCGATGACGTTGTCATTGTTGTTAATTTCTGTCTCTTGATATTATCAGTCACAGTCGTCTCCTTCTGCAGCGTTTCTGTTCTCTGTGTTCTGATTGGTCCAGGTCCAGGGGAACAAGGTGGGGGCAGGAAGAGGGTTGACCAATCAAAGCTGAGGGCATTCTACACCATTCTGGTCATACTGGGAGTACTGGTGTTGAGGTTTACTTGGAGTCTTGTTTGGTGTGTGCTGAATGTGTTGGAAAGAGATGCTGACTGTGTGCTAATTACCAGTGGTGCCTGGTTGAATCTTCCCAGCTGTCTGGTGTTGCCTCTGCTGTTTCTGCACAGAGCAGGAAAACTAATGTGTTGTAGGAAAAATATCCAGTGAGACGATGGACTAAATTAGGGAAAAACAAAAACATTTTCAGAACAAGAGACCAGCTCTCTGTCTGTTTAAACACATTTCACAGTGATGAAATAACAACATGTGGAGTGTGAGCTTCCTAAATGATGATAAATGACAGATTCCATGCAGCAGCTGGTTGTCTGCATTTTATGACAAATGGTTCAAGCGTCACCTCTTTTCCAAAAGTTTTGATGCAAAATTGGACAAAATCAATGCCCTCAAACAAACAAAAAATTTTACGTCTCTCCTGTTATTGTTAACACATTTCTCACATTTCATGTGACTTTTCTTCCAATAAAAATCAGAAATGATTATTTAACTCCACAAAAAAAAAACAAAAAAGCTAATTAAAAAACATTAATATCACCAAAACTATGGTTTCTAACCCTGAGATGCTCCAGTCATTAGACCCTACACTTCCATAAGTGGGTCAAAAATAACCTGTGTAAGGATCAACCTATTTTTATGCCATTTTGTCATTTTGGTTAAGAATAATAATTTGAACTATTGTTTGTATTATATCTTTGTCCACATAAGAATGATTTCATGTTTGAAATATGTTTATTTTTCATCTTATAACAGATTTTGAAAAATTTGATGATTGAAAAAGAAGAATATTACATAGAACAGCAATACAAAAATGTCAACATCCATTTTGTTGACATTTTTCCGCTCTTTTCCTACAGCTGTTATTAATCTCCATCATTCCAAGTTTGTGTATCAACTCTTGTATGATACTGTCAGTGATAAAGAGTTTGGGGTAGTAATACAAATATTACAATTTATTCAAAAGTATAAAAAATAACTTAAAAATTTAAATGGAACGATATTAAAACATGTTTTTAAGGAATAACTGGAAAATGAAATTACAAAGATATTGCAAGAGAACGAGCTCACCGGGTCATTTTTGACCCACTGATGCATCTAAGAGTTAAACAAAAAATATTTCACTTGACAAACTTTAAATTCATCAACTTATTATCATTTCCGTCAGTTCTGTCAGAAATGTTCAGAGCCCAAATTTATCCTCCTCTAACAAATATATGAATGTTTTCCAGTAAGATCGAGCCTCCGATTGAAGAATTTTTTGTGTTGTGTGAAAAAATATTTATTTCTGTGATGGATTAAAAAATGAAAAATATTGAAATATTTCAAACAATGTTCCTTTGAATTCATGTCATTTTACTCTTTGCTTTTTTATCAATATTTGCACCATTGATTCATATTTTCCTGCTTCTCTGACATTCTGTAAACACATCGGCCTACAGTTTTATGTCAATTTGTAATCCTTCTTGTGTTTCGTTGTAGTTTTGTGAAAGAGAAGTTGTTTCAGAGCTTTTGCTGCTTAAATAAAATAAAGAATCCTAAATGAATGACTTAAATATTAAATTTGCTGTGCCATCCTGAAAATTCTACACAGAACCTCTTTCTGTTGTGATCCAACACTGTAGAAGTTGATACTGCTCTGTCTTCATAAACAAACATACAAACAATCCACCAACACTACAGAGAGAAACCATATAGATGTCAGGAGTGTGAGAAAACTCTGAACACTTTTTACCTGGTGAAAAATCTCAGAAATTTCATTCTGGAAGTCAGCCATCCAGCTTTGAGTAGTGTGACAAAACATATGGAACATTTTGAGAATAAACCACCCATTAGAAAATTCTCTCTGGAGAGAAACCACCACTTTGACCACTGTGAGAAGATTTTATCATAGAATTTAGACAACTTGACAGTTGACCAACACATCATCCAGCTGTGACCAGTGGAAGAGCTTTCCATAGCTCATGTTGTCATGCCAGAATCATCCACTTCTGCAGACTGGGAGTCATTGTTATGATCTCTGCTTCAGCCTCCGCCCTTCTTCCTCCTTTTCTCACTTTTTCCTTCTTTCTCCCATTGTCCCTCATCTGTTTCTGTTTTGACCTGTCTCTCTTTGTCTCCCTCTGTCTGTCTGTCTGTCATCTCTCCCTCCTGTCTCTCTCTCCCTGCTTCACCTGCCTGCACTCTATTTGCTGATTACTGCAATGAGTGTCACCTGCAGTAATTAGTCGACTCCACTCACCTGTTCTCTACCTCACCTCCAGTATTTAAGCTCTGTGCTTTCATTCACTCCCTGCTGGATCATAGATTCACATCCCTTCATAGATTCTGTTGCCTTCCTGGATTCTGTTTCTCCCCACCAAGCCTTCCACCTCTGGACTGCTTCAGCCCCTCCTGGATTTCCGCCACAATATACTTGTTTGCTTAAAAGAAGCTTGCCACCAATGGGATAAATGATGTAAAAGTTTCTTGAAGTCACAAAACACTCACCGTCCTTGAACGTCTCCAATAATGCAGCAGCTGAGTCTCCCTCCTGTTGCTCGCTGGTGCGGTGCCAGTAAATAGCTTCCATTAAACCTCTTCCAACACCTCCTGGTTGACCCACGCCGGCCGTTGTGGTCCTGGGTGGACCGATAGTCATTTTTGAGCTTTTTCATCTTCTCTCTACACTGCTTCTGTCCTCTTTATATACAGTCTACTGTATATGTGAGCGGCCATCCGCTCAGAGACCTCCTGATAAACTTTCTCTGTCCAGCTCCCTCTGTATTCTTTGGTCCACCACCAAAGACAGAAAAGTCTCGACCTCTTCATTCACCCACAGTACAGGTCTGGCTGTCATATTAAAATTATGAAGACAGACAGGTCCGTGAAGAGCGATGCGCACCGTCGCTGTTTAGTTTTTTTTAAATGCCGGTTTTGTTTTCGTGCTGGAGTCGCTCTCGTGTGTCGTCACTCCCTGTCCAATCAGTGGCCTGCACTCCTGTCCAATCAGTGGCCTGCACTATGTAGACGTCACATCTCGGCTCACTTCATCTCGGTTGGAACCTCAGCCGAGAAGGTACGGAAAATCGTACCTGATACCATGCACTAATCCATATGGAAACGCTCGCAAACAAAGACGAGCCGAGCCGCACCGCGCCGAGTAGGTGCTTGTGGAATCGCGGCATTGGATTCTGTTTTGCTCCTGTCTGTTCATGGATTTTCCCCAGCCTGTTTTCCCCTCAGTTTTCAGTTTTCCCCATCTTGAGCACCTCTCCTTAGCTTAGTTTTGTTAGTTCAGTTTAGTTTTGAAGACTTCCGTTTTTGTATCCATGGTGTTTGTAGAGTTTTGAGTAGTTTGGTTTAGTTCAGTGTCCCCAGTCCAGTTCTTCATTTCTGTATTGGTTTAGTTATCTTGTAAAATAAAACCCGTTGCTATAATCACCAGCCTGCCAGGTTCTCTGTGTCTGCGCCTGGGTTCTCCAGCTCCCTCCCATAACACTCATCTTGTCAGGCAGTGTTTTGGTGCATCCACAGGCATTCATAGTACCATCTGTAAATGTCTTCTCCCCAACATCTTTTGTTCTAAAGTAACCCCATATCATCATCATCATCATCATCATCATCATCATCATCATCATCATCATCATCACCATCATCATCACATGTTCATCTTTGTTCTTTACTGATGGGACTGTCCATTCACTGTGATAGTCCTGGTTCACACAGAACACAAATGTTTGTCTCATGTGACCAAAGAACATGTTTTCACAATTCTTTAGGCTTTAATCTCATAGTTTTGTGCCAGAGAACAAGTAAAGGTGTTTTTTTCTTGAACAGTGACTACAGAGTGTGACATTCTATATCGTTCTTGTTACCATGTGAACTGTGGGAGACGCCTGTGCCTAGTGTGAGGGACTTGTCCATCTGGTTTTCAGAGCTACGCTGTGTGAGTAGAGTTAGAGTTAGCAGCTCTGATTTGTGCTACTCCGTCTCGTTGTGTTACTACTGTGTGTCCACTGACTTTCTCATTGATCACAGTTGTTTTTTACTTGTGTGTCAGTTATTGCAGGTGCATTTATTTTTGATGCACTGTTTTCGATCTGGTACTTTCAGTAGTCTTTGACAAGTAGTTGTTTCTGATTTTCCATATACAATGAAATATTAAATTTGTTAACTTGAAAGTAATGTAATTATAGCGGACGAACAAAAGAAAGAATCGAAGCTGTATTTGAGTGCATCCAGATCATTCTGTGTGCTTAATGAGTGTTTCTGTGCTCATGGTTGTGTATTTTATTCACATCGGTGACTGCAATTTGGTGATTCTTTACAGGAGCAGTCACATTATTGTTGGCATATTTTCTGAGAAGACTAATGTTGGTGTGCTTAATTCTATTTTAAATACACCCATTCAAAGTTACATACATAGAAGCATGTAAAACATTTTTCATCATTGTTTAAGCAGGATTATTTATTGAAGCAGAATCAACATAACAGGTTTTGTGCGTTTTATACATTAAACTGGTATTAATTTGAAATAAACAACACATTTAGATACCAGAAAGAAAAAACAATAACTGCCATATCATCATTGTAGCTTTCTAACAATTTTGAAACTACAAAGCTAAATAAAAAGAAAATTACAAGGTAGAATCCATTTTGTAAGTACAGATATGAGTTGGAAAAAGTGACAAAGTTAAATTTTTCAGCTTTGGATGAGAGTCCTGGTGAAGATTGCCATGTTACCTTTTATGATCATGTTGTCCTGTTGGTGTTAGAAGTTTGTGTTTTAAGTGAAGACCAAGCCAGAGGATGTTTTAAATGGGAAACTTTCAGCAATTTTAATGTGCATAACAAATTTGAAAGATAAAATGTGGGCTCTGTTTGTTGTTCTGCCCCCAAGTTTCAAAACAAAGAAGAGAAATTAAACCATGCAACCTTAATTCCGTTTTCATTCATTCATTACCTGGTTGCATGTCATTAATATTGTGAAAGGGTGTATTTCAAACCAAACATGATATTTTACAAAACTCAATGAAGAACCTAAAACTAAAGTCCAAACTAAATGATAAAATAATTGAAGCACACGAAACATGAACCTCACTTTCATGAGAGAAAGTTCTGTGACTTTCTCATTGGATGTTTTTCTTCCTGTTCTGTGTAGAAACAGCAGAGGTAACACCAGACTGCTGGGAAGATTCTCCCAAAAGCTGAACACCATTACCATGCATTTACCATGAATTATCGCTCCATCATTCCAAACATAGACTACAGACCAAACCAAATTCATAGAAAACCGCAACACCAGTACTCCCAGTATGACCATAATGGTGTAGAATGCCCTCAGCTTTGATTGGTCAACCCTCTTCCTGCCCCCGCCCTGCTCCTGAATTTGTTCTAAATTTTGACTGTTGTTCTGACTGGCATGTTTGTGCAATGTTCTGTACAATTTAGACCACAGGAAGTGTAGATCAAGGCACCCAGTGAGGTTAGAGCACAGGAGGTGACTTCCAGACTGAGCCAGCCCGAGGTATTGTGTGATTGTAGCTGGTTACCTTAACCCACAGGTATGTATTTTTAAATGGAGTTGTATGAAGTTGTTGAAATTTAGTTTATAATAAAAGATTGTATTGATTCAAGTACGGTTTCGGTCTAGGTGTATTAGGCTTAATGAAGAGAAGTAGGTCATCAGCACTGAACAATACCTTCTGCTCAAAACCATCCCTACCGTCCCAGCAAGAGGTTCAATAGCAAAACCAAAGGGACAGCAAGAAATTCAGTTTTGTGCCTCTGAAAAGAAGAAAGTTTTTGGCTCTGATTGAGGAAAGTGGGGAAGAGTACAGCGGTTGATCCAAGCTATGAACTTGTGTCCAAGGACAAATTTCTTCAGAGTGCAGAAAAGATAGCTCCACTCCACCCTGTCAAATGCTTTTTATGCATCTAAGGGTATGACCATTTTAGGGTCATTTGAGTTTGAAGGGTTCAACGTTACAATAAAAAGTCATCTCACATTTGAAAATGCATATTGACCTGATTGAAATGACACTGGTCACAGTGGATGTTTTTTGATCATGAACTGTCCTTATAAGAGCTTGACGCAGCATCAGTTGGATTGTTTGACTTTGACTCGGCTACTCCAGAACCTTCATTTAGGTATTTTTGAGCCACTCGGAGGTGGACTTCTTGTGTGTGTTGGGGCTTTGTCTTCCTGCATCAACCACTTGTGTTGAACTTTAGGTCATGAACTGATGGTGGATATTCTCCAGAGGGATTTTCTGATAGAGAGCAGAGTTCATGGCTCCATTAATTATGACAAGTCGTCCAGGTTCTCCAACCATCACTCTACCACCACCATGTTTCACTGCTGGTATCATGTTCTTCTAGTGGAACACAGTTTTAGCTTTACACCAGATAGAACAGACCCATGTCTTCCAGAATGTTCCACCTCTGACTCATAACTCCACAGGATGTTATTCCAAAACTTTTGGGGCTCATACACATATATATATATATATATATATATATATATATATATATATATATATATATATATATATATATATATATATATATATATAAAACGTTACTATCTAATATAACTAATAAAACGAGAACTCACATCGTGGCCGTCTTCCATCATGGAGATAAATGCTGCTACTTCGTTTGGCATCAAGGAAACACAAACACCGGAGTTGTAGAGGAAGCAGACATCTCCAGCTGTGCAGACACACCCTTCTCCACTCATGTGGACAGCAAAGCCTGAAAGGAAGACACCAGTTAGACTAACTTTTTGGGGATTATTTTTACAGCCTAAATGAAGAGAGCATCCCAGAGAGGAGATGGAGGAGGAAGAGTTCAGAGAGAGAGAAAGAAATGAAGGCATGCAGAGCTCAGACAGAGAAAAGGAAATCAGAGACTATCTCTGGTCCAGCTGGTCCACATGCTATGAATATTACTTCAGTGCTTCAGGAAACACCATCCTGGGATCTGAGAGCTTTAAATCAGCCTGTAACTTTAACTCAGTCAGTACAGAGTGTGTTTCTGAATCAGAATCAGTGGACGGTCGGCTGCTCCAAGTGGTCGACACTCCAGGATTCACTGAAGAAGTTCTGAATCCTGAGCAGCTTTACGAGGAGATCATGAAGACGTTAGTGGAGGCCAGTCCAGGACCACATGTCTTTGTTATTGTGGTCAGAATAGGAAACATCTCTGTAGCAGACCAGAGACTGTTTGAGTTACTGCCCAAACTGTTTGGAGGAGATGCCTCTAAGTACACCATGGTGCTCTTCACTCATGGAGATGAACTGAGAGGTAGCTCCATGGATCAGCTGATCCAGTCCAACAGCTATGTGTCTGATCTGGTGTCCATGTGTGATGGGAGGTACTGTGTGTTTGACAACACTCAGAGAGGAAGGAGGCTGCAGGTCAGAGAGCTGCTGAATAAAATAGATGAGATGGTTGCAGCTAACAGAGGAGAACACTGCACCTCTGACATGTTCAGGATGGCTGAGACCTTCATCAGAGAGGAAAAGAACCAAGCAGCTCAGTCAGCTGGTAGTAATCGTCCAGGTCAGTCAGGTGGAGCCAGAGAGAAACCAGATAAGTATTCAGCATGGGAAAGTATAATACCTTATGTAATAGGTTTTGGGGTGGCAGGTGGAGTGGCAGGTGGGTTTGCAGGTGGGGTTGTAGGTGGGTTTGCAGGTGGGGTGGTAGGTGGCGTGGCAGGTGGAGTGGTAGGTGGGGTGGCAGGTGGGGTGGCAGGTGGGGTGGCAGGTAGGATGGCAGGTGGGGTGGCAGGTAGGATGGCACATGAGGTGGTTGGTGGGGTGGCAGGTGGCGTGGCAGGTGGGGTGGCAGGTGGCGTGGCTGATGCGGTGGCAGTTGGGTTGCCACATGAGGCTGTAGGTTGGGTAGCAGGTGGGGTAACAGGTTTGGTGGTAGGCGGGGCGGTAGGTGGGATTGTAGGTGGGGTGGTAGGTGGAGTGGTACTGACATTCACCGCCCAGGTCAGTGAGGTGGAGCCAGAGGGAAACCAGATATAAACTCAGCATGGGAAAGAATAATACCTTATGTAATAGGCTTTGGAGTGGCAGGTGGAGTGGCAGGTTGGGTTGTACGTGTATTGATAGGCAAAATGGTAGTTGGGGTGGTAATTGGGGTGGTAGGTGGAGTGGTACTTGCAGGTGAAAGTGTAGTTAATTCATTCCGTAAGAGAAAATCAAATCAACAGTCTGACATGAGCAGCAGAGTTTCAGAAGATGAACAGTTGTCGTTACAGACACAAAGCAGCGAGGAAGGAGGAAGGAGACTTAGTGAGGAACCCTGACATGAACATGATGTTTTACTGTTACTTCAGCTGGAAAACATCCAAACTATGAAGAGTTTGGAAACACAGCAGCAGCATCCATCTGATGGAGACGCACCATGATGTCATGTTGTCACCTGGTTCCCTTTGTCCAATCAAATGTCTTCAGATTTCAGCCAGAGCCTGTTATGTCACCACCTGTTGTTTTTTTTCCCCAGATGATTGATTTTAATGGTTGAATGTTGTAGCTTGTGATCATGATAAAGTCTGGATGGTCACTATGACCAGCTCACTGTTCTACTGTCTGATCTTACAGCTGGTCTTCAATATTCTCAGACTAGTTTCCTCCTCATATTCAGCTGCTTTGCTCAATGATGTTAAACTTTGAATCACACTTTTGCATTTTCGTTGTTGCACATTTTTCTTTGTGTATTTGAACAGTGCTGTTTAATGGCAAATTTAAATGAAGTGTATTCAATCAAAAGTGCTTCTCCGTTTAATGTGATACTTCAGCGATGATGAATGACTCTGTTGATGTCAGACTGGTAAACATTTCACATCCTGTAAATGCTGCTGAAGTTTGTTTTAATGATGAAAGGCCAACTCTCATTACTCCAGATAGGAAGACTAAAGCAAACAGCTCTTAATTACAGAATGCAACAGGACATTTTATAACTTTTCTCCTTCAGTCTGTTAAAGTGGCACCAGTCTGTTAGACAAAGGTCATTGCTAATGTTCCTCATAGTTTAGTTCAGAGATAGCAGCAAAAGTCAAATCTAACTCAGTCCAACTCTGTTAGATTCAGACTTTCACAGAAACATGAGAAGGGCGCTCATTCAGATATAAAACCGGCACGTTCAACATCAGATGTATCATAGTTGCAACGGTAAAAACTACGATCAGACTGAACGTCACGGTTCAGGATTAGACCCAAGCGCAGACATTGATCTTGAGGGCGATGAGACCAGAGGTTTGATGCAACAGTATTTTAAAGAATATGAGCTGAAATAAGGGTGCAGACATAAGAGCACAAAGTAACTCAGGTAAGTAGGTGAGGGGAAAGAACTAAGCAAGAGAAACCAAATGAAGACCAGTTAATTAAAATGGCTGAACATGAACTCACAGAATACACAGGGTTAACGCTAAATACAAGAAACCGAGACACAAACGAATGATTCTTAGGTTGAAACAAAAGACGGAAGGGGAGCCCTCAACTTACATCGGAGCTCTGTTTCTATGGATCGACGCAAGTCGATTTTCACCCTAACTCCGGTGAAAATGTAAAAGTTGTTACATGCATCACGATATCGATCAGTTCTCTGGAAAAGCCATGAATATCAATGACTTTCATGCATATATGAGTCATTTTACAAGCTACATGTTAGCAAATGTAGCACAATCCAAGTTGGCATACAATCAGCGACTGTAAAGAAAGCCATTGTTTAGCACCGCATGATGATGTATCCGCTCACCAACTTGTTTCAAGAAACCAGTTCTGCTGTAACGACGAAACTCCGTTGGTTGAGGACGTCATAAACCGAGGACCCCCTGTAAAGAAAAACCCAGGCTACAGTAGAGGGAACTTAGTTGACAAGATGGGGCTGGGAAGGGATGGGGAGGAGTCCATGTGAGATGTAGAGGCAGATGGTTGAGTCAGTTTGGAGATTACAAACAGTGAGGCAGGACAAGGGAAGAGAACCAGTCGGGGGATGTAGAAGTTGAGGATCTGTCAGAGAATGAGGGTTTTATTGAGAGGAGTGTAGATTGGTGGCAGGTGAGGCAGCCTCTGCTCAGGTGTGTTCACTTACTGCTGATCAGACAGCAGCTCATTAAGACATGCAGAGGAGGAGCAGAGTCCGCAGAAAATCAGGGGCTGGGATCCTGACATTGGAGAAAACACTGGAAAAAACATGAATTACTGTCATAGTTAATGAGAGAACCCAAAGACAGATTGCTCATGTTTAGTGTTCTAGGTTTTCAGTTTCCATCGTTCACTTCACCTGTAGTTTGTTTGCCTGCTCACCTTCCCTACTCACCCTCTGCTTAGTTTGGTTTATTTGTTTTACATCCCTGTATATAGTCGAACACCTTGATATTTCTCTAGTTCACCGTGACAGCAATTTTTTCTTTCTCTGATGATAAAACAAATAGCTGACAGATTTATGTAAATTAAGATGAAGAGTTTCAACCAGACATGATTTCATTTCTAAGATTTAGAAGCCATGAAAGAAAAATAAATCACCATGAAGACGTCATTTATAGACAGCTGAAGTTTGAAGAACTGAATTAGTTTTTGGAACCTTCAAGGGTCTTTGTATTCAAATCAGTCAGTCCTCCATTCGTGTTGTTGTGTTGTGTATTGATTCACACAAGTTTTTATTGTTTGTGTAAACTTGTAGTGAATAAAACTGTCCACTAGATGTCAGCATTAGATTTTAACATTAACTCACCACTGACTGAACCTCAACTTTATTACAAATAAATGTCAGGGAATTTCAGTCAAATTTAATTAAACTTCTGTAGTTTTACTGGTCAAACTATGATACATCCCATAATACTGAACACTGCTGGCTCCATGTCTGAATGAATGCCCTCCTCATTTTTCTGTGAAAGTCTTAATCTGACTAGATCAGACTGAGTAAGATTCTAAACTTTAACAACCATGTATTTTAATTTTTCACAATTTAAACTGATAGATTTCATTCTTCTGAACTACTTCATGTCCAACCATCTTCTGTGAGGTGAACTGATCTACAAAAGAACTGCAACAACACTGAATATAGAATACCCCCACACAGGATCATCTCAACACAAAAAAGGCAAAATGATGAAGAACTGAGTCAATGGATGAGCTGAGAAATAAGTTCAGCCGCTTCACTCTGAGTCTGACTTACCAGAGTTTACCGTGAAACTCCAAGAGAGACAGACTACTGATCATCACATGAGGGGAGCAAACACAACAAAACTTCACCACAATTCAGGGCGAGAACAACAACACAGTCCCAAGTAAAGATTAGACAGTTTTATTTTTACTATCAGCATATATTTGGAGTAATGATGGTTCTACTTTCATTAATAGAACAAATTTCAGCAGAGTTTTTACAGGATGTGAAACATTTAAAAGTCTGACATCAGCAGTCATTAATCATCACTGAAGTATCACATTAAACTGAAAGGCACTTTTGATTTAAATTTGCCATTACACAATAATGTTCAAACACACAAAGAAAAAAGTACAACAATAAGAATGCAAAAGCATGATTCAAAGTTGAACATCATTGAGCAAAGCAGCTGAATGTGAGGAGGAAAATACTCTGAGAATATTGAAGACCAGCTGTAAGATCAGACAGTAGAACAGTGAGCTGGTCATAATACAATACAATACAAAAACTTTATTTATACCTGAAGGAAAATTCTATTGTCAGGAAGTCTCATCTGTTTACTTTGGAATTATACAGTCTCATTACTGATGGTATGAAAGATTTTCTAAATCTTTCTGTGCTGCAGCGCAGAGATATAGGAACCGTCCACCACCAATGTTTCTTTGCTCACTGAAGGAGATATGAAGTGGATGATCCATGGTTCTCAGAATGGCCTCCACCTTGATAAGTGCTCAGTCATAGTGACCATCCAGACTTTATCATGATCACAAGCTACAAGTTCCAGCTGAAGTAACAGTAAAACATCGTGTTCATGTCAGGGTTCCTCACTAAGTCTCCTTCCTCCTTCCTCTCTGCTTTGTGTCCGTAACGACAACTGTTCATCTTCTGAAACTCTGCTGCTCTTGTTGGACTGTGTATTTGACTGACTCTTACAAACTGCATTAACTACATGTTCACCTGCAAGTACCAACCCACTTACCACTCCACCTGCTCCCAAACCTACCACCAAACCTACCAATCCACCTGCTACCCCAACTGTTACATCAGCTTTTACCCCACCCATAAAAAAACTTAACAGAACTAAATAGAAACTTACGAGCACACCTACCACCCCACCTATCACCCCACCTACCACCCCACCGACCACCTCATGTGCCACCCTACCTGCCAACCTACCTTGGAACCAACCTGCCAGACCACCTGCCACTCCACCTACCACACCACCTACCACCGCTCCACCTACCAACCCCAATCCCGCCACACCTGCCACCATACCTGCCACCGCACCTACCAGCCCACCTACCAGCCCACCTATCACCCCACCTGCCACCCAACCTGCCATCCCAACTGCCACCCCAACTACTTCCCCAACTAGGACCCCAATTACCAAGTTATCCGTGGATGAACCTCCCACCATACCTACTGCCCCACCTGCCACTCCAAAACCTATTACATAAGGTATTATTCTTTCCCATGGTGAATTGTTCTCTGGTTTCCCTCTGGCTCCACCTGACTGACCTGGACGGTTACTATCAGCTGATGCGATGCATGCATTAACTACACTTTCACCTCCAAGTATCAACCCACTTACCACTCCACCTATCACGCCACCTACCACTTCACCTACCACACCACCTGTTACTGCACCTCTGACCCCATCTCTAACCCAACTTGCCAACCCACCTGCCACACCACCTGCAACCCCACCTGCAACCCCACCTGTAACCCCACCAACCACCTCACGTGTCACCTTACCTGCCACCCCACCTACCACCCCACCCACTACCCCACCTGCCACCCCACCTACCACCCCACCTACCACCACTCCATCTGCCATCACCCCTGCCACCCCACCTGCCACCCCACCTGCCACCCCACCTATCACCCCACCTACCACCCCACCTGCCACCGCACCTGCAAACCCACCTATCACCCCAACAACCACACCAACTAACAATCCAACTACCCAGTTGCCTGTGGATACACCTACCACTATACCGACCACCCCACCTGCCACCCCAAAACCTATTACATAAGGTATTATACTTTCCCATGCTGAATACTTATCTGGTTTCTCTCTGGCTCCACCTGACTGACCTGGACGATTACTACCAGCTGACTGAGCTGCTTGGTTCTTTTCCTCTCTGATGAAGGTCTCAGCCATCCTGAACATGTCAGAGGTGCAGTGTTCTCCTCTGTTAGCTGCAACCATCTCATCTATTTTATTCAGCAGCTCTCTGACCTGCAGCCTCCTTCCTCTCTGAGTGTTGTCAAACACACAGTACCTCCCATCACACATGGACACCAGATCAGACACATAGCTGTTGGACTGGATCAGCTGATCCATGGAGCTACCTCTCAGTTCATCTCCATGAGTGAAGAGCACCATGGTGTACTTAGAGGCATCTCCTCCAAACAGTTTGGGCAGTAACTCAAACAGTCTCTGGTCTGCTACAGAGATGTTTCCTATTCTGACCACAATAACAAAGACATGTGGTCCTGGACTGGCCTCCACTAACGTCTTCATGATCTCCTCGTAAAGCTGCTCAGGATTCAGAACTTCTTCAGTGAATCCTGGAGTGTCGACCACTTGGAGCAGCCGACCGTCCACTGATTCTGATTCAGAAACACACTCTGTACTGACTGAGTTAAAGTTACAGTCAAACTTCTCAGATCCCAGGATGGTGTTTCCTGAAGCACTCTTCCCAACTCCAGGTAGACCAAGAAGAACGATCCTCCTCTGAACCTCCAAACCAGCTGGAAGACAGAGCAGATTAAAAACACATTATTGAACAGGTTGTGGTACTGAAATGTCAGTAGACAGTAATTTAAGGTTTTGTTGCCTAAAACATGTGAAGCAGCACATTGAAGTATGTAGTTTATTATCACTGTTAGTTTTAATGCAGCATGTTTTAATCTGACTTTCTAAGCTGCTCTCTCCTGATGTTACTTTTACAAGTTTCTTCAACCATCTGGTTTAGAAATAATGACCAGCTTCAGTCACTGGCTGGCATCACCCAGAGTCATGGGGTTTCTAATCAATGTTGAGGAGCTCCATCACAGTCTACCTGCTGGGTCCAGTGGTTGTTGGTCTCCAAGGTTTCTGGTCTTCAGCAGCAGATCTTGGACTTGTTCCTGATCTCCATCCTCATTGTTGAAGAGGTGAGATGCCTCTGAAAACATCCTCTCTACATCTGGGAGTTTACCTTCATTTTCTGCAAAGATGAAATCTGTCAATGATCTACCCTTTAGTTTATCTCTAATTGTGAAGAGCAGGAAACTCTTTTTAAACCCCAACATCACCTTCAGAGCTGTGTCTACAGCCTTCTGATCCTCCAGAGTGAACATCCTGATGCTGAGAACCACCAGGAACAGACATTGTTTGTTGGACTTCAGTAGATGCTGACAGTAGTTCTTAATGTCCTCTGTAGTGTCCTCGCTGTCTCAGATTCCTGGAGTGTCGACCACTGAGATGTGTTTCCCAAACACTCATCCTGTTTCTTCAGAGATCTGTGTTGTCACTGATGTGAAACTGAAGTCTGACTCAAACACTTTTCATCCTAAAATGGTGTTTCCTGCAGCATGATGGATGATGGTGAGATCTAGATCCATGACTGAGCAGCACAAACCTGCTGGAGACACAATTAATGATCTGAAAGATGTTGGTGGAAAGTTTCTTTTCCTGCAGATAATCTTGTCCTGGTCAGTGTAATTTCTATCTCATCACATTTACAGAAAATTAGTAGAAACAACTCATACAGTTTTCAGCAAATGCAGCCGACTTCCAGCATTATTCTGCAGAGTCAGACGTATGTTAATAAAATGTACAGCTGGAATCACCAGAGACTAATAATGATGCTGTACAATCTGAGAGGAGTTCCAGCTTCAGTGTTGGTGCTGCAACTCTCCACCAGGGGGCAGCATCAGCTGTCTGATCCTGAGGCAGGATGTCAGTGGGAGTTTGTGGGGTTCATGTTTCTGACACCAGTCAACACAGACTCTGCTCCTCACATCATATTCACTGCTTCAAGTCATTAGTGAGTCTGTTAGATGTGCTTTAGCTTCACATTTATTCAAACCTCACTGATCAAAAAAGTAAGTCATGAATTTCCCTCAGGATTAATAAAGTGTCTATCTATCTAATCTATTCTATCTAGCTCCATGACATAACGTTAGCTAGCAACGTACATGCAAAGGCCCAGTCTCACTGGAAACTGTGGCTCGTCTTGCAAGCAAACACTTTGTGAAATTAGACACTGTTAGTCTTTAGTACATTGTGTACAGTTATATTACTGTGTGAATATTTTGTCCAAAAAGGTAATGATTGTGACAGGTGTACCTCTTACTCAGATGTATAAAACTGAAGTAATATTCATAGCATGTGGACCAGCTGGACCAGAGATAGTCTCTGATTTCCTTTTCTCTGTCTGAGCTCTGCATGCCTTCATTTCTTTCTCTCTCTCTGAACTCTTCCTCCTCCATCTCCTCTCTGGGATGCTCTCTTCATTTAGGCTGTAAAAATAATCCCCAAAAAGTTAGTCTAACTGGTGTCTTCCTTTCAGGCTTTGCTGTCCACATGAGTGGAGAAGGGTGTGTCTGCACAGCTGGAGATGTCTGCTTCCTCTACGACTCCGGTGTTTGTGTTTCCTTGATGCCAAACGAAGTAGCAGCATTTATCTCCATGATGGAAGACGGCCACGATGTGAGTTCTCGTTTTATTAGTTATATTAGATAGTAACGTTATAAAACATTTTAAACATTTCGGCTCTTGTGAACCTGCTAAACTGAGAAACAAATTATGTTTGAACGACCACTTTTGTGTAGTCACAGCTGCTGTAAAACCAACTTGGCTTGTTTGCTGATTTGTTTCATTGAGTCAGAGCCAGATTTTATCAGTCCAGCTCCAGATGATGATAATTAACTCCAGCCAGCAAATTAATTAATCCTTCATCAGATGATAGAAACATGAAATAATCTCACTACATAAAGCAGCAACAACCTTCAGTGTGAATGTTTAATGGTTTTGCAGTTTTAATGATGTTAATAAAGTTCCAGGTGTCTGAACTGGTCCCAGTTTAAATCAGAGGTGTATTAATGCTGGATTCCTCTGCTGCTGTTGTTTATGAGCTCCATAAAGGTAAAGGTGTACTATAAGAGGTAGCAGTATTTCTGTGAACCCTGCAGTGATAATGTCATCTGTCTACTATTTCAGTGAAGTGGAGGAATTTTATAGAGGGCTGGAAAGAGTTGAAGAAAGAAGGAAGACAATTCAGTCTGGAGGTGGTGCTCACTTCAGACAGGAGTACAGTGGCATGAAATACTACAAATAAAATATACTTTACCAAAGTAAGAAAGTGAAATATGGACAGTTTATGGGATGTATCAGTGCTATATCTGCCTATTCGTGTTAATGTCTGTCTCTGTGTGTCTATCAGGAGGTAATGAGATCAGAGATTTCACAGCTGGAGTCACAGAGTTAATTTACCTTTATGTGTTTAGCTTTGATTTTCATTTAATGTTATTGTATAAGATAAATATAAATATCTGTCCCCAGAGTTGTCTGTGTGTAGCCATTACAGATGATTTCATTATTATTTTATCTGATAATTAGACAATTTGTCCAAATGCAAGTCTTAGCAACCAAGTTATGATATTATAATAAGTATTATTTGGGTGAATTAAACCTTTAAAATCTTAGGTAGGACATGAAGTAGTACTTTGTGTGGAATACTCGGTGTAGTCCTTAAAGTTCAGTCTCCAGCTCTGTAGACAAACTTACTGGGGCCAAAATAAAAGTGGAATACTCCTTGAATAAACCTTTTAAATTCTAAGTATATTTTGAGTGAAATCGTCCTTTAGAACCGTAAGTTGTGCGTTTATTGTGCACTTTAGTGGTCATCTATGGTGGCAGCTGTCTTTAATAATGCACTAAATGTGCAGCTTCCGGGTCTGCAGCCAACATTTTTAATGAATGAGGTGAACTGAGGACAGCCCCTCCTCAGGGCGGGAACAGCAGACTGTACAGGACAACCCAGCATGGTGCATTCACAGACACATGGACATCGGAGATTCGCTCGTTATTCGTCCTCTCTGGACTTTCGCTCTTTCCAGCCGGCCACAACTTTTTATATACATATATTTTTGAATTAGATCGTTCAGAACTGGTGTTGCCACCCCAGTAGATCCGCCCCTGTAAAGCGGCATATAAAGGAGAGTAAAGCAGCTTTAAAATGTGAATTTACTGCCAGGATCTCTGCTTGTTTTGTTGTAACTGTACAAAGACAATAAAAGAATTCTGTCCAGTTCTCCTCCTCCCTCCACAGACTATCATGAAGTCACGCCCTGTTTTAACTCACTGATGTCAACACAAACACTGCGTCATGTTTTCACCTTAAATTTAAGCAAAACATCTGAAGATGAAACTCGACAGAAACCTTCAACTCACCTCCACACAGCAAACAGTCGCTTCACAGATCAGCTGTCAGCTGCTCTTCTGTCTGCAGTCTGAGCTTCAGCTGTAAGAACAGCGAGATGAGACCTTCAAAATAAGAGCATCAGCTCTGCAGTTCTTGGTCTGCAGTTTTTGCAGCTTTTCCTTAAACTCCTCATATTTGTTTTGAATTCTAGTTTGTTCTTAATGTGAGAAACATATTTAAAGGTGTCCACACTGACTTGTAGCCTTCTGTGTGGGATATGAGAGTCAGCATACTTATCAGTATGAAGCATTAAAAGGTTGTGTAGAAAAACAACAGGATTGTTCAGCTGGACTTCTCTGGTAGGTTCTTGAAGGCGTTCCACTTCTCATCCAAGATGAAGAGAAGTCCAGCTGATTTCGATTGAAGCTTCTTCGATTAATGTGACCTGGATGACTGAGCCCTTGTCCACACGTAGCCGGGTATCTCACAAAACGAAGATATTTTTCTACGATTCGGCCTATCATCCACACGAAAACGCAGATTTACGTCATCAAAAACGATTCTTTTTAAAAACTCCGACCAAAGGGAAGATTTGCGAATTCTCCGTTTTATGCGTCTGCATGTGGACATCAGTAACCGGGGTTTTGCGTTTCGAAACGTCACCACCTGCGACAAAATATGTTCTTACGTCACATATGCGACCTGTGTTTACATTCGGTAACAGTATGGATGCTCTCACAAGGTTTTGGATGCTGTTTCTTGTACAGGCGCTTTTTACTTGCTTGTTTTTACAAGCCCAGATACTGCTCCACATTCAACAACACAGGCGAAGGACGACGTTAAGGACGGTTATTCTCCACCACCTTGCTAGGATTTGGGGAACTACTGCCACCTAAAGGTCCTGCATGCTTATGAATGTGCTGAAAAACGCACTTATGCGGTTAGGTGTGGATGAAGTTTTTTTCTAAAAACGAGGTGGTGTGTATGTAAGTTTTTTTCTAGACGGAGGGGACAGGATATTCGGTTTTACAAAAACCCTGCTACATGTGGACAAGGCCTCAGAATCTCCGCAGACAACAGGATCGTTCTGATCTATGATTTACTAAAAATGGGTCCAAAATGACTTTAAAATGTCTTCAAACTTTTAAAAATTTCTTCAAAAAGTAGGAATAATTCACAGTTACAGTTTTAGAAACATTTGTGCTCTGTAGCGGTGGATTTGTACTACTGGCTAAAATCAGTAAATGTTTACAACGTTAAACATGCATAAATAAAAATGTTTACAACGTTAAACATGCAGAAATAAAAATGTTTACGTTAAACATGCATAAATATATATGTTTACAACGTTAAACATGCATAAATATATTTTTTTATAACGTTAAACATGCAGAAATATAAATGTTTATAACGTTAAACAAATGAAACGTCATAAAACAAACAGCCCTCTCGGTGCAGCCTCCGGCTCTGCAGACACATACTATCGCTTCATTTGCCTTTTCTCTCAGTAGAAGTAGTACCTTAAATTGGCCACAGGGTGGTAGCAGAAGGTCGCTGTTGTCCCTAACGTTGAGTTTGACAGGGTTTTTAGTGTGCGGAAAAGTGCTCGGGGTGGCCATCTTACCGAGATACGCCATCTTTTCTTTGTCTTGCCTTCACCCAGTCTGGTATGGATGCCACAATCAAGCTAGAGCAAACAAACTGTAAATGAGGTATTTTGATACTAAGGTCCACCACAGAAGTGCGGAAGTAGACGAAAAGCATCAAACTTCTTTGAACCACATAGAAATCGATTTTACGGTGAGTAATGGCTGCTCTTCAAGGTTTTACCTTAGCATGCTAACACTAGCAAAGTGAAGCTAAAAACACGTGAGACCCGTAATCTTTCTAAAAACCACCCGGGACAACTTTGAGGAATTAAACGATTTCCCATTAACATTTGTTAGCTGTTTCACGTGTTTACTGAGTTGTATGTGGTCGCTACTTGAGTAATTTACTGTGTAAAATGAAGGATCACCACTGGGCGCTGGCTAGTTAGCATATGTGCAAATGCTAGAGTACATTTCATGCAGTTAGACTGTGAGTTACTGAGTGCTAGTAATGGGTTAAACCAGGGCTGTCAAACTCATTTTAGTTCAGGGGCCACATTCAGCCCCATTTCATCTCAAATGGGCCGGACCAGTAAAATCACAGCATAATAACCGATAAAGAACGACTCCACATTTTTCCTTTATTTTAGTCCAAAAATGTTCCCATTTCAGTAATTGTCTTTTTACAAAACATTATGAACAACCTGAAATTTCTTAAGAAAAATAAGTTCAATTTCAACAACATTCAGCCTCAGTTTATCATTTCCACATCACAACTTCCAGATCACAGAGTGTCGACAAAGGAACACAACATTTAGTCACAGCTATCTGGAACTGAATGATGTAGTATTTTACTTTATTATCAAAATGACAAAAATCAGACAAAAAAAAATACAAAAACAAGACAAATCACAAAAATGAGACAGAAAACAACAAAACGAGACACACAAAATGACAAAAAAATCAGACAAAAGACAGGAAACAAAACAAAAAGACAAAAAATTTGACAAAAAAGTTACAAAGCGACAAAAAAATGGACAAATGACAGAAGTTAGACAAAAAATGACAAAAGCGAGAAACAAAATGACAAAGAAATAGACAAACAACACAAGCAAGACAAAAAAAGACCCAAAATGACAAAAAAAACACAGAAGCGATGAATAAAGCAAAACACAAATGACAAAAGTAAGACCAAAAAGCAAGACAGAAAGGAAACACAAAAATGAGAAAACGACAAAAACGAGACAAACAACAAAAATCAGACAAAAAACAAGACAAAATATTACAGAAATGAAACACAAAACGACAAAACAGTGAACAATCTAGTATTTTACTTTATGATCAAAACAACTTGTCATAATCTAGAAATTGTTTTAAAATTTATAGTTTTACAAATTTACAATCTGCAGTTAATGTCTTCTCTGGAATTTTAACACTTTACAAAGTCGTCCTGCGGGCTGGACAGGACCCTCTAGTGGGCCGTTTTTGTCCCGCAGGCCGCATGTTTGACACTCCTGGGTTAAACTGTAAAATGTGCTGCATTACCGGCTGTAGGCTGAGGGAAGAATGTATTGAAATTCCAAATGTTATGTTGTTCATTTATGATTTTGGAGAAGTTGTATTGTTATGTGTACAGCCTGTTAGCTAAGAAAGGACTGGCAGAATGGCGACTTTCTGATGGGCTGGTATGAGTAATTTCCCTGCACATCCATGTAGGCTGGTTTTTTTCAAGGATTCTCTTCAGTGGGACTTCAGTGAGATCTTCATACATCTGCTACTGTGTGTTGAAGTCCACCCACGTCCACAGCTCCATCTCCATCATGCTGGGATCGACCATTGCCTCGGACTGTCTTGTTGAACATTCATTATAAAAGGTTGGTAGAATTTTCTGAGCACACTCAATATTTTTTTTTTGTTTTGTTTTCCCAGGGGTGTGGGTTTGATTTGCATGTCCGGCCAGTTGTGGGTGACCAAAGACATTTTAGTCCTTGAAACTGTTAGGTGAACTCAATTGTGATTTCTGAGGACTGTGAATGGATGCAATGTTTTGGTTGTTTCATCATTCGTAAGCTCAACTTTATATGGGGGTTCAGATGGGTTTTTTTTTTCCTAAAATTTACAATCTGTTATCATTTTGTGTTTTTGGGGTGAATATATTCTTACACAATGATACAGAAATCCTTTATCTACTCCACATCGGCCTCCACCCTGTTGTTGACCAGCTGCTCTTCACGGTACAGAGACTAAGAACTCCCGAACTGGAATCTGTCACTATCTTTGCCAAACAATTAATTCTCAGATTAAAACTTCAAACAATAACTGCAGTGGAAATTAGTGCTGCTGTTTTAACTCGTGCAAAAAAAATTCTTTCTATAAAACCATGTAATGTTGTGGAAATCATGTGATTCAAACTACATTTCATTGTTGTTTAATCAGCTTTATTCAGTGAAGCAGATGCAACACAGCAGGTTTTATGCACTTTATACAGAAAACTGAAGTGCTAATAACATGAGTTTGTACAAGGACACAATAGATACAAAGATTTTTATATAAACTGACAGAAAGAAACAGGATCATACCACTTTCTACAATGGGATCATCGTTCTGAAATTTCAGACACACAAAGATCAAATGACAAAACTCTTTTAAAGGTGTAGATGTAAAAGGGGCTAAACTTGGTCCATAAAGTGGTAAAGAAAGTCCAACATCTAGCATTTAAAAATACATCTACTTATACATTAGCCAATTCAGAAGAAATAAATCAAAAAGAGTTTACTAGCATTTTGTAGTCATTCCTTGGTTTTATTTGAGCCAGATCGCTCTGATGCTTATTAGACGTTTTTCTTACAGCACCCTAGTTTTCCTGCTCTGTGTAGAAACAGCAGTGGTAAAACCAGATTACTGGGAAAATTACACCAGATTTCAAACATCAGTGCCAGACAGTCAGTACTGTCCTCCCACAAATACATCGCAGTTTCAGCCAGACTCCCAGCAAACCTCAACACCAGCACTCCCAGTATGGCCATAATGGTGTAGAATGCCCTCTGCTTTGATTGGTCAACCCTCTCCCTGCACCCACCCTGTTCCCCTGGACCTGGACGAATCAGAACACAGAGAACAGAAATGCTGCAGAAGGACACTACAGCTAAAGATAATATCATGACAAAGGTATCAGCGATGGCGAATTCATCAAACATCATCCAACCCGTCAGTGCAAAGGAAAGCATCCAGACACAGCTGATGCTGATGTTCCTGATTCTGATCCCTCTCTCTGTTCTCAGGCTCAGGTAGGTGATGGGATGAACCACAGCCAGGTAGCGCTCCACACAGGTCAGGACGTGGAAGAACATCTCTCCATACCAGTTGCATATGAAGAGACAGTACCCGACCACAAATGTGTTTACATGCTCGTGGAAGATGCTAGAAAAGATGAGGACACCCCCAAAGACGCCAGTCAGCTCCATGGTGACCATGTGGTAGGTGAAGCTGTCAGAGTGACTCATTGGCGAGGAGGTGGAGGACTTTTTCCTCCACTGCTGGAGACCATGGTGGAGGATGAAGATGCAGAGAGGAAGGAGGAGGAGGATGTTGGGGATGAGGAACATGGTGAAGATCAAGGAGCCTGCTCTGGAGATGAAGCACTCCATGTCTTCAGTGAAGCCAGAGAGGTAATCAGTAAGAGGGTCAGTGGAGGATGAGGAGTTTAGTGACATATCTGAAAGAGAAAAAAAGACATGACAGAGTGATTTTTTCAAGCAGTCTGTTTTTTAGACATACAGAACATTCAAATGAATGAGAAATTGTGTCCAAACTTTTGACTAGTAGTGTAGATGTACAAAGAAACACTCATTCATGTCCAGTTAAAGCTGATTTCTACAAAATAATATCAACTAATTAAAAATATCAGACGTAAAATAA
Organism: Amphiprion ocellaris; assembly: GCF_022539595.1. Taxonomy (NCBI): domain Eukaryota; kingdom Metazoa; phylum Chordata; class Actinopteri; family Pomacentridae; genus Amphiprion; species Amphiprion ocellaris. Next base: position 1,593,564 of record NC_072788.1, read on the forward strand.
GTGAATGAACTCTGACTTGGCCACTCCAGAACATTCACTTTGTCTTTAAACCATATATGTGGATCTCTGGCTGTTTGCTTCAGCTCGTCGTCTTTCTAGAAAACAAATCTTCTCTGAGGTCTTAGTTCTCTTCAGGTTGTCCTCCAGGATTTCTCTAAACTTTACTGCAGTCATTTACCCTCTACCTTTACAAGCCTTCCAAGGCCTGCTGCTGGGAAACATCCCCATATTATGATGCTGCCACCACCGTGCTTCACAGTAGGGATGATGTGATTGTGATGATGTGCAGCGTTTGGTGTCTAGTCTGATGGTTAAAAAGTTCCATTTTGGTCTCATCAGACCAAAGACCCTTCTTCCAGGTTGTAACTCCTTCAGAGGAGTCATAGGTGTCTTGGTGGCCTCCGTCATTAATCTCTTTCTGGTAACTTCTTCAGAGGAGTCATAGGTGTCTTGGTGGCCTCCCTCGCTGGTCTCTTTCTTGAGCAGTCACTCAGTATTTGAGGACAAGGTGGATTTAATTGGAATTCAAGTTGTAAATGTTCTGGTTCAATTTTATATTTAATTGACATTACTTTGTAGATCCCAATTTTCACTTTTACATGAAAGATTTTGAATTTTTTTGTATGTTCTTGTCTAAAATAACTGTTTAGAATGACCACGAGGCAACTGAAAGGGATGAATATTTTGACAGGCGCTGCAAACTGCATTCTTTCCTGTGACAGTTACGTGTTTTTAATTATGGTGCAGAGGCTACACTAAAAACAAGCCTGTTGAGTATTGGCGTCTTATTTAAAAACTAAGAAAAGGTGGGGTTTTTTTTGACACCTAATGGCCAAATGTTTTTTTTTCAGGAGTTGCTGAAGACCACAACAGTGTGAATACTGAACTGACATTAAGTGGACAGAGAACCAGCTCTAAATAAACTGTGTTTAGTTGATTGGTTGATGGTACTTTCACAGTTTATTTTTATGATTCTTTAAAGTAAAAAAAGAAAAATCGCTTTACGTCTAAATTTCAAAAAATGTTTTAAAGTAATGTATGATGACTAATCCTTAACAATGACGATGACTCGTTAGATTTGTTGGAAATTTATCTTTAATAATGCAGATCATATCTAAGTTTGCTGTCTGTTATCCATCCACTGCTTTAAAACTCCATGTTTATGACATAAAAACTGACTTGAAGATCCACACAAGACATAAAACAACAGTTTTAGTGGCACCAACCACGATGACTAAACTGATCTTCATGTGTAAAATCCCTGTGTTAAAATTTCTGTGGAAAAACTACTGAGTTTTTTAAGTCCTCTATCATTTCTGTAGCTGTCTACATGTTATTTTAAAAAAAAGGAAAGACCACCAACCTTCTGTGTGTTTATTCTGAGCTTCTCTGTGTGTCTCTGCTCTGAGGATCTGATCCAAATATAATGCACTGCAATCTGTCTTTCCAGGTTAAATGCAAATATGATTTATTTGCATTAAATAAACACACCGACTCTGTCAAATAACCTGATAAATGAGCAGCTACTGAATGATCACATCCACAGCTAGAACCTGTGAAGACTGAACAGCAAACTTTAGATGTCGAGTTGTTATTGCTCCGATCTGAGTGCTTTAATGTTCAGTGTTTGCTGATAGCGAGTCTCAGTCTGATGCACTGTTCCTGGATAATACACACTTCAAGTCATCTGATCTGACTTTAGGTTTTGGCTGAAGACATCCCTAAACTATGCAGACCTCCTCTGCATCAATAGTTTGAGTGTCAGTAATTCCCTGCAGTGATTCAGCGCTGACTCCACATCAGCGTTAGTTTACACCGTGTTTAGTTGATTCATGTAAGCAAGGTCACTTAGTGTTCTGTAGTTTGTTTGAATCTTCTTGTAGATACATTTATTTGCTTGTAGCCACTGTTTTTGTGAGATAATGACATTTACAGTCAATGACAATTAATTGAATTTAGAGAGACAGACTGCAACACAAGGTCAGTCTGGAAAATTGGGATTAAATCTTCACAGTCCATCGAGGGAAGAAGCTCAGAAACAAACACTGGGAAGGTTGGTGTTTTTATTTTTCAGTTTTTCATTTAAATGCACAATAGTGAGGACAACTGAAATGCAAAGAAAAACCTTAATGTTTGGACACTTGTACTGTTGATGCATTTCTTTCCCCAAAATCACTAGAAACCTCCAACTTTGTTCATGTGTCAGACTAAATCACTCTAAGACAGCTTCCATTTCCTGTCAGTTCAGTTAAACCTAAAGAATGAGTCGATATTTATTACTTTAAAATGTCAGCATTTCTCTCTGCTCAGGACATTTTATGACTCTGTGGTAGCGTCTGCTATTTTCTATGCAGTGGTCTGCTGGGGAGCAGGGAGCACTGAAAGGGACAGAAAGAGACTAAACAGACTGGTCAGGAGGAGGTTCTGTCCTGGACTGTTCCCTGGACTCCATAGAGGAGGTGGGTGAGAGGAGGATGTTGTCAAAGCTCACATCCATCATGGACAATCCCTCTCACCCACTGCATGACACTGTGGGGTCTTTAAGCAGCTCCTTCAGCAGCAGACTGAGACATCCACCCTGCAAGAAAGAGCGCTATCACAGGTCCTTCATCCCATCTGCTATAAGACTGAACAACATCAGCATCACTGGCTGATGTTAACATAAACTGGACTATATCATTACCACCCCAAACCATAAAATTTGCACTGACATTCTTGCACTGCACATCTTTGCACTTTTAAACTTTATTTTTATTTTTATTTTTTCTGTTAAAAATTTTGCCACCCTTGTATATATTGTAAATAAAACTGCTGTAACAATGTAAATTTCCCCTGGAGTGGGGAGAAATAAAGAACTTTATCTTATCTTATCTTATTTCATTCATTCATTAATTAATTTTTTTGTCACTTTGTTAACTCTTAGATGCATCAGTGGGTCGTTTTCTTGCAATATCTTTGAAAAGTTATTATCATTTCATATTCAGGCTATTCCTCAGAAAACATGTTTTTGATATCATTCCATTTATTTTTTCAAGTTAACTTTTATACTTTTAAAGAAATTGTAATATTTGTATTACTACCCCAAGCTCTTTATCGCTGATATTGTATAAGAAGCGATGTACAAACTTGGAGGGACAAAGAGCAGCAACAGTTGGAGGAAAAGAGTGGAAAAATGTCAACAAAATGGATGTTGACATTTTTCTGTTGCTGTTCTGTGTAATATTCTTCTTTTTCAATCATCAAAGTGTTCGAAATCTGTTATAAAGTGAAAGATAAACATATTTCAAATATGACATCATTCTTGTGTGGACAAAAATATAATGCAAACAATAATTCAAATTATTATTCTTAACCAATATGACAAAAAATGGCAAAAAAGCCCACGTTGATTGTTATATGGGTCGTCTTTGACCCACTTATGGAAGAGTGTAGGATCCAATCACTGGAGCATCTAGGGGTTAAGGCAGCACAAGAAACTCTAAACATAACTTTCATAAGTTCAGGTATTTTTGTGTTTTTTTTTTTTTTTTTTAAAACATGTTTGCGACCAGATTCCCCCTTACTCATTCTCTCCAAACCTTCACCACATACATGATCACCAACATCATCCTCCACCACGGTCTCCAAAGGTGGAGGAAAAAATCCTCCACCTACCACATGGTCTCCATGGAGCTGATTACAATATTTTGGTTCATCCTCTGCTGTTGTGGATACTTCATTTATATTATTAGCATGGTTTTTTCCCTTTTGTTTTTCACCTGGAATGGACAGGCATCATGTGAAGCCTGGACTAATCTGTCTAGCAGTCAGGTTATAGCTGCTGTTTCTACACTGAGCAGGAAAACCAGGGTGCTGTAAGAACAACATTCAAAGAACATCAAGCCTACATTCACTAAAATCCTGTCACAGATAAGAAAATCTGTTTGTATGTTCAGAAATGTTTCAAAGCAGTGACGATCCCATATTCAAACATGGTGGGATTGTGGTTCTTTGACCTTTTATAGTCCTTATTCCGCTGGCTCATCATGTTATTTACTCTTTATTTCAGTTGTGGTTTATCTTTGAAATCAGTTTCCTGTTTAGGGTTAGGGGGTTAGGGTTAGGTAGTCACATAAAACCTGTTGTGTTGCTTCTGCTTCACTGAATAATCCAGATGAAACAGTTCTGGAACTTGTTTTGAAGGTGTTTTTTAATATAAATTTTGCTTGATTTAAACGGTGTATTGAGCCTCAGCATCGTCATGTTCCCCTAAAAGTATGCCAGCAATGCTAGTGACTGATATTGTGCAGCATCACCCAAACCGCAGTCACAGCAGGTGTGATTAAAATAACAACTATACAAGCACAGCGTTTAGGACTGATTTGAATACACAAACTTTCTCTGTACATTTGAATTCTATCTACTACATATACTATGGTGTTCATATATATATATATATATATATATATATATATATATATATATATATATATATATATATATATATATATATACGCTGCTCAAAAAAATTAAAGGAACACTTTGAAAACACATCATATTTCAATGTGGGGAAAAAACAAACTGGATATTTACATTGATATGGACTGGATAATGTGTTGGGAATGAAAAGATGCCACATTGTTTGATGGAAATGAAAATTATCAACCCACAGGAGGGCTAAATTCAAGACACCCCAAAACTCAAAGTGAAGAACTGATGGTGCAGGCTGGTCCATCTTTCTGAAATTCCTTGGCAGCAACTCAAACTGGTCCTCAGTAGTTGGTGTTTCCTCCATGTGCTTGTATGCAGCCTGACGATGTCGGGACAAGCTCTGAATGAGACGATGGATGGTGTCCTGAGGAAGAACTGGACCAGGGCATCACTGAGCTCCTGGATAGTCTGAGGAGCAACCTGGTGGTGTTGGGTGGACCAAAACATAATGTTCCAAAGGTGTTCTATTGGATTCAGGTCAAGTGAGCGTGGAGGCCAGTTAATGGTATCAGTTCCTTCATCCTCCAGGAACTGCATGAATTCTCTTACCACATAAGGCTGGGCATTGTCATGCACCAGCAGGAATCCAGGACCACTGCACCAGCGTAGGGTCTGACAATAGGTCCAAGGATTTCATCCTGATACTGCCGTTGCCCAGCCTGTAGAGGTCTGTATGTCCCTCCATGGATCTGCCTCCCAGACCATCACTGACTCATCACCAAACCAGTCATGCTGAACAATGTTACAGGCAGCATAACGTTATCCACAGCTTCTCCAGACCCTTTCATGTCTGTCACATGTGCTCATGATGAACCTGCTCTCATCTGTGAAAAGCACAGAGCACCAGTGATGGACCTGCCAGTTCCTGTGTTCTATGGCAAATACCAGCCGAGCTCCACGGTGCTGGTCAGCGAGCACAGGGTCCACTAGAGGACATCTGGTCCTCAGATCTTCCTCATTACATCTCTTTCTGATTGTTTGGTCAGAGACACTCACACCAGTGGTCTGCTGGAGGTCATTTTGTAGGGCTCTGGCAGTGCCATGCATTGATGTGTCATCCTGCAGGAGTTGGACTGTCTGTGCAACCTCTGTAGGGTCCAGGTATCACCTCATGCTACCAGCAGTGACACTGACCCTAGCCAAATGCAAAACTAGTGAAAAACAGTCAGAAAACATTAGGAGGGAAAAAATGTGATTGGCCTTCACCTGTAAACTCATTCCTGTTTTGGGGGAATCTCATTGTTACCCCTCTACTGCACCTGTTGTTAATTTCATGAACATCAAAGCAGCTGAAACTGACTAAAAACCACCTCTTTTACTTACTTGACCAGATCAGTATCCCACGTGTTTGACTGACTTGATGCAGTACTTAGATTAAAAAGCATTCCTTTAATTTTTTTGAGCAGTGTGTGTGTGTGTGTGTGTGTGTGTGTATATATATACACAGCTGAATTTTCTTTGCTCAAAGCGGTTTAAATAAAAAGGTTCTGTAAATAAATCCATTCCAACCGAATCTCGTCGTTGTTTAATCAGATTTATTTATTCACTGAAGTAAAAGTAACGTAACAGATCTTATGTGCTGTTTAATGGAAACTGATGTCAAAGGCATGCAGATGAAGGAGAAACAACCTTACTAGTCACCAGAAGGACACAACAAACAAATACATTTGTATAACCTTGCATAAAGAATCCCAAATTATGACATTGTTATCTTTACGCTACAAAGAGCAATCAAAAGCAAATTAGCACAAAGAAAGTATTTGATATGTGCAGATATATGAGTGTAGGCAGGATTTGGGAGGAAGGTACTGTACATGACAGTAAATATCACACTTGCTGAACATCAGCATGTAGGAAATGTGGTCAAATTTCCATGTTGATGTTTTGGCTTTAGAGCTCATTTACTGCTTGGTTCAGTTTCAGAGTTCTCACCAGCTTCAGGAATGTCATGGAAATATGGAAATATTCCTGGGACTGTTATTGCCTTCACACTCTATGAAATATACCCATTTTATTAAACAACACTAAGAACCACTACTGCCTTCTATTCTGCTGCGGAAAAGAACAAACTCAGGATTACAGATAAAACCATTTGTCTAAAAAAGAAGATCACTGTAGTTGAAATGACCAGGCCAAAGTCAGTTTGCATTTTTCTAATGAGACAGGAAGATTGTGATGCCAGACAAGTTTATATATACACACACCAGTCAGGCCTAACATTCTGACCACCTGCCTAGCATTGTGTTGGTTCCTTTGTGCTTCTAAAACTCCTCTGACCCAGTGGGGCATGGAACCAGGAGCTCTGGGAATGGATTCTGTGGGTCCTGTGGGTTTGCAGGGTGGTACCTACCTAGATCAGGCTTATCCCGACACATCCTACGGATGCTCATTAAGGTTTGAATCTGGGGAGTGTGGAAGCCGGGTGAACACCTTAACAGTTTTTGCGGTTTGTCGGGGTGCATTGTCCTGCTGAGGGTGGCATCAAAGACTGCCGTTGCCTTGGGGGGTTGCTTGACCTGCAGTGTTTAGGTGGGTGGCAGATATCAAACATCCACATGAATGTCAGGACTCAAGATTTCCCAGCAATACGTTGCATTACTTCACCTGTCAGTGGTCATAATGTTGTGCCTAACTGGTGTATATCTCATTCTCTGTGTAATTATTTTATCGTATCTGCTATTATTTTATCATCACTGGACATTGTTCTTACAACACCCCAGTTTTCCTGCTCGGTGTAGAAACAGTAGCGGTAACACCAGACTGCTGGGCAGATTAATCCACGCCTCACATGCCATTAGGGTACAATCAAGGCCTCCTGACACTTGGAACGCAGACCGAACCAGACTCCCAGCAAACCTCAAAACCAGCACTCCCAGTATGACCATAATGGTATAGAATGCCCTCTGCTTTGATTGGTCAACCCTCTTCCTGCCCCCGCCCTGCTCCCCTGGACCTGGACGAATCAGAACACAGAGAACAGAAATGCTACAGAAGGACACGATGGTTAAAGATAATGTCAGTTGGCACAAATCCATGACGTTAAATTTTTCCATTATCACCAAACCCATCCCTGTACAGCAAAGCAGCCAGACACAGCTGATGCTGATGTTCCTGATTCTGATCCCTCTCTCTGTTCTCAGGCTCAGGTAGGTGATGGGATGAACCACAGCCAGGTAGCGCTCCACACAGGTCAGGACGTGGAAGAATGTCTGTCCATACCAGGTGAAAGAAAAGAGAACAAATCCCACCAGAAATATGATTAATCGATTGCAGAAGACACCACAACAGCTTAAGATACCCCCAAGGACACTAATCAGCTCCATGGTGACCATGTGGTAGGTGAAGCTGTCGGAGTGACTCATCGGTGAGGAGGTGGAGGACTTTTTCTTCCACTGTTGGAGACCATGGTGGAGGATGAAGATGCAGAGAGGAAGGAGGAGGAGGATGTTGGGGATGAAGAATGATGTCATGATGATGGAGTCTGGTTTTATGAGGAAGCACTGGAAAGCACTGATGGAGGAAAGGTTTCCATGAAGAATGGGGTCGCTGGATGATGAGAAGAACATGTCTGGAAGAGAAAAGCACACGACAGTTAAATGGATTAATTCCATGAGTTACATCTATCTTAGAAAAGTAGTCTCTCCTATGCTGAGTTTAAGTTCGAGTTTTCTCTGACACACTGCCTATAAAAAGTATTGACTGTCCTCCCTTGGATGTTTTCTCTTTTCAGTACTTTTCAACAGTGAATTATGGTCAGTATAATTTTGGAAGAAATATTTCTACAAAATATTGCCAAATAATTAAAAATACACATTATAGTTACTGAATGAAATGGAGATCATCTGAGTGCAGTGAATGTGTCTCAGTGATTGTAGTATAAAGACACCTGTATCTGGGAGGTCCAGTGAGGGAGGCCACCAAGACACCTATGATGAAGCTCTGTGGTGGCAGCATCATGATGTGAAGCACGGTGGTGGCAGCATCATAATATTAAGCATGGTGGTGGCAGCATCATGATGTGAAGCACGGTGGTGGAGCGATCATGATGTGAAGCACGGTGGTGGCAGCATCATGATGTGAAGCACGGTGGTGGCAGCATCATGATGTGAAGCATGGTGGTGGCAGCATCATTATGTGAAGCACAGTGGTGGCAGCATCATGATGTGAAGCACAGTGGTGGCAGCATCATAATATTAAGCATGGTGGTGGCAGCATCATGATGTGAAGCACGGTGGTGGCAGCATCATGATGTGAAGCATGGTGGTGGCAGCATCATGTGAAGCACACTGGTGGCAGCATCATGATGTGAAGCATGGAGGTGGCAGCATCATGTGAAGCACAGTGGTAGCAGCATCATGATGTGAAGCATGGAGGTGGCAGCATCATGATGTGAAGCACGGTGGTGGCAGCATCATGATGTGAAGCATGGTGGTGGCAGCATCATGATGTGAAGCACGGTGGTGGCAGCATCATTATGTGAAGCACGGTGGTGGCAGCATCATGATGTGAAGCATGGAGGTGGCAGCATCATTATGTGAAGCATGGTGGTAGCAGCATCATGATGTGAAGCACGGTGGTGGCAGCATCATGATGTGAAGCACGGTGGTAGCAGCATCATGATGTGAAGCACGGTGGTGGCAGCATCATGATGTGAAGCACGGTGGTGGCAGCATCATGATGTGAAGCACGGTGGTGGCAGCATCATGATGTGAAGCACGGTGGTGGCAGCATCATGATGTGAAGCACGGTGGTGGCAGCATCATGATGTGAAGCATGGTGGTGGCAGCATCATGATGTGAAGCATGGAGGTGGCAGCATCATTATGTGAAGCATGGTGGTAGCAGCATCATGATGTGAAGCACGGTGGTAGCAGCATCATGATGTGAAGCACGGTGGTGGCAGCATCATGATGTGAAGCATGGAGGTGGCAGCATCATGATGTGAAGCATGGAGGTAGCAGCATCATGATGTGAAGCACGGTGGTGGCAGCATCATGATGTGAAGCATGGTGGTGGCAGCATCATGATGTGAAGCATGGTGGTGGCAGCATCATGATGTGAAGCATGGTGGTAGCAGCATCATGATGTGAAGCACGGTGGTGGCAGCATCATGATGTGAAGCACGGTGGTGGCAGCATCATGATGTGAAGCATGGAGGTGGCAGCATCATTATGTGAAGCATGGTGGTAGCAGCATCATGATGTGAAGCACGGTGGTGGCAGCATCATGATGTGAAGCATGGAGGTGGCAGCATCATGATGTGAAGCATGGAGGTGGCAGCATCATGATGTGAAGCACGGTGGTGGCAGCATCATGATGTGAAGCATGGTGGTGGCAGCATCATGATGTGAAGCATGGTGGTGGCAGCATCATGATGTGAAGCACGGTGGTGGCAGCATCATGATGTGAAGCATGGTGGTGGCAGCATCATGATGTGAAGCACGGTGGTGGCAGCATCATGATGTGAAGCATGGTGGTAGCAGCATCATGATGTGAAGCACGGTGGTGGCAGCATCATGATGTGAAGCATGGAGGTGGCAGCATCATGATGTGAAGCACGGTGGTAGCAGTATCATGATGTGCAGCATGGTGGTGGCAGCATCCTTATATGAAGCATGGAGGTGGCAGCATCATGATGTGAAGCATGGTGGTGGCAGCATCATGATGTGAAGCATGGTGGTGGCAGCATCATGATGTGAAGCATGGTGGTGGCAGCATCCTTATATGAAGCATGGTGGTGGCAGCATCATGATGTGAAGCATGGTGGTGGCAGCAGGAGATGACTACTGCAATCACTTATTTTAGATTTTAGATTTCTAATGGATTGACATTAATTTGTAGAAATTGTTAATTTAGCATTAAAGTGTATTTTTAAAAACTCTTATATTTCCAAAAGCCAGATTAAACTGATCATGATTCAACGTTGAAACACAACAAAGGAGGAGAACTTGTAAAGTGAGTGAGTTGTTTTTATCAGCGCTGTACGAGGTTATGGGTGTGGTTCAAGTGACCAGTGAAGCCAGTGACTGATTGAGCCACCAGCATACAGCAGTGCAGCATAATGGCTGAAAGGAACTGTTACTATTTTTATTCTCCAGAGTTTGTGTGGACAGCAGTAGAGTTATGAACTACTGGACTGATGATCATTAAGTGGACAGAAAACACGTGCAGATCAATGGACTGCTCATACATTTGCAACAAAGCTCCGAGTGTTACTGGTCCCTAAAGATCGACGGCATTCATGACAAATTAAAGAGCTACCCGACTGACTTACTATTACACATATATGTACAATATTAACTAGGCAAGAGCCCAAACATTAAGTTTTTCTGTGCATTTCATCCACTCTATTCCATCTGATGGTGATGTTAGAAAACAAGAAGAGCACTAACCTTCCTCCTTCTGTGCGTCTCTGCTCTGTGGATTCTATATGACCGTCTCTACACTGCAGCTCTGCTCCACCGCACTCAATTCAAATATGATCCATTTGCATTAAATAAACAAGGAGTTTAAAATGAAGAATTGCTTCATAAAACAACATACAGACCCTGTGAACACACCTCTGCATCCACAGTATCAATAAGCTCCTGCATTTAGTCCCTCATTCTAATACAGTATCAGTAAATCATTGCAGTATTAATTAGTTTTCATTTTTCGCATTGTAAAATTATTATATCCTGATGTCGACATTATTTATAGTTTTGGCCTGTTTTTGGAATTAATGAATGAATTAATTAAACATAATTTTAAAAAATATTTTTAATTTTATTAAATATCTGTAATGAACAAAAACAGCAAACATTTGTAAAATAGCAGTTACAAATATTTATAATTTTTCAATCCTTAACATAGATCATTTTCATTTCAAGGAGCAGCAAATATCTTTTAAAATATATATTTTTAGCTGATTTAAATCCAGTAGTTTTAGCTCAAGCATTACAAAAGAACAAATTACTGTTTGAGAGAAAAAAGATTTTTGATGCCAACATTATTTGCAGTTTTGGCCTGTTTTTTTCTAGTTTTTTTTGTTTTCCAATCAGAAGAGCAAAAGTCTGTAAAATATCAGTTAAAAAATGAACATTTTTTGATCCTTAACATGCATAATTTTCGTTTCAAATAACAGCTAATATCTGGAAAAAAGCATATTTTGTTAATTTTACTTCTAAACAATGTAAAGGAACTAATTACTATTTATAAAAAACAGATTCCTGATGTGGATATATTTGACAATTTTTGCCTTTTTAAATTTTTTTTTTTTTACAGTTAATACACAATGGCAGATCAAAAAATGATTGACCTTTTTTTAACATCCTATAATTATCTAATTTCAAGGAACAACTAATGCCCTTTTTTAAAACATATTTTTAGCAGATTTAAATACAGTAGATCTCGCTCAAACATTATAAAAGAACAAATTACTATTTGTAAAAATAAAGATTTTTGATGCCAAAATTAGTTACAATTTTGCCATGCTTTTTTGTGTTTTTTTAATCTTTTACAATTAACATGTAATTTCTTTTTTTCTCAGATTTTACTAAACATATTTAATTAATAAAACAGCAAAAATCTGTAAAATAGCAGTTAAAAATGAACATTTTTAAAAGTCCTATATATAATTATTTCATTTCATTTTTATCTCAAGGAGCAGTAAATAACTTTAAAAAATATTTTTAGCTGAGTAATTTTAGCTCAAACATTGGTTTTACTTTAATACTTAATATAATTGATCAGTTCCTTCATTTGTTTAAACTTGTAGTGATTAAAACTGTCCACTAGATGTCAGCATTAGACTTTAAAGTTAACTCGCCACTGAAGCTCAACTTTATTCCAAATAAATGTCAGGAAATTTCAATTTTTCTTGACAGAGAAGTTTTTTTCTGAGAGTTTTATTCTGCAATGCATCATGAGAAATGTAGGATGCAGCAACTCTGAGCATCATTATTATAGGATGTATCACAGTTTCCCTCAACTATTATATAAATATTTATATCTATGCACTGTGTGCATTGTGTGCTGCTCTCTTTTTTTATTCAGACTGTTCTATTTGCTGCTGTTACACTGTAAATTTACACTGTAAAGTTTTTGTCATGTTCAACAAATTGTGAGTAATTCTGGACAAATTTGGACCAAAGTTTAGTCAGCTTGGACAAGTTTTGGGTCATTTTGGACAAATCTTGAGTCACTTTGGAGAAGTTTTTGTCTTTTTAGACAGTGCATTCTGGGTAAACTTTCAAAGCTCGTATATTATTTTCTTGTTCAAACTAGGATACATCCCATAAAATTCATGCTCAAGGTTGGTTATAGAGAAAATGAACAAAAAAACAGATTTAGTGTTTAGATTGTGACACTTGAAGTGGATGTAAAACAGATCTGGTTGCAGTTTTTATCAGAACTCAGATGTGTTTTTAGCCTTGAAAATGTCGTATATCTGTCTGATGAAGTGATGAGGCTCAGAAATTAAATTAAAATTGACTTTTTCCATCATTTTGAGCCTCATAACTTCATCAGAGTGAAATTTCAACCACCCTTATGTACTTCAAGGGTCTGTAACTCTAAAAATATTCACGTTGTGGAGGTAAAACTGCTGCATGTAGCTTCAGTCTGACTGCTGCTGCTCTGTTGGGATCATTATTGTTGCTACGAGGTCTTTAAGATTTGCTCTTTTTTTTCTCTCCACAGTTTCCAGAGAACAGCGTGTCTTTTTCAGCATGAGAATATCCACAGGGGGAGTTTCCTGTTCAGCCCAGCGGTGGGTGGGAGGAGTGAGGAGGGAAGGAATGTCCAGGGCTTTGTGCTCCGTTATCTCCAGACTCAGAGAGAGGAGTGACTGCTGGGAAGCAGGAGGAGGTGTGACTCCTCCATGGCACACTGGAATCACCGGATCCATTCGGAGATCACAGATCCATTTAAACCGACCCGTTCGACACTTGATTGGTCGAGTCTGGGGGATACTGATTGGAGGATTACCTGCCCCACAGCTGATCAACTGATCGATCGATTGATTGATTGTGAGGATGAGTGCAGCAGGGGACGTGGTGTGTGAAGGCTGGCTGAGAAAGTCACCTCCAGAGAAGAAGCTGAGGCGATACGTGAGTGTTTTACCTTAAATAATGTCATAAAATCTGAATTATAAAGCAGCAGTTTGACAACTTCTGATGACATTTTGTAGGTCGAAGGAGTACGATTTTCCTCTTTCATCCAAAGATTTGTTAATTAACTGCAAATCCTGAACTCAAAGTGAAGAAAAATTAAGTTGTCAAGTCAGTTTCATGAACATGAGTTTAGTTTAAAGTCAGCTAATGCAGAGATTTCAGTTTAAATCACATAAAATATTAAGTTGATGTCAGCACAACTCATTAAAAATATGTTTGTGATGGGAAAAGGTCCATAAATTCCTTTTTACACTCTGAAAAATCATGTTTGAGCTCAGCAAAAATAAAACAAATTAACAGTTTGCATCAATTTTTTAGAGTTCAGACAAATTCTAATGAAATTATATTAAAAAAAATTTAAAAAAAACGAAAATAAAACTCTAAACATTCCCTCTAGAATCAAAGGGATTTTTAATTATTTAATGTTTGGCAGCAGAAACACCAGTTTTTAGGTTGATTCATTAATGACAAACGCAAATTTTTAAGTTGACAATTAGCACTTTTTTATTTTAAACTGTGTATTTGAACTAAAAAAAATAAAATCTTGAAAACAAAATCAGAAAATTAGAATTTAAATCACACAAAATATTAAATTGATGCAACATTATTGTGTCAACACAACTCATTAAAACTATGTTTGTGTTGGAAGAAAGGTCCTTGAATGACTTTTTATAATCTAAAAATCATGTTTGAGCTCAACAGAAATAAAACAAATTAATAGTTTGCATCAATTTTTTTAGAGTTCAGACAAATTCTTATGGAATTATATCAAAAAAACTAAACATTTCCTCTAAAATCAAAGGGATTTTTAGTTATTTCATGATTGGCAACAGAAATACAAGTTTTTATGTTGATTATTTAAAAAGTATTAGATTTTCACCTTATTTAAAAGGAATTTTTGTGTCATTTACTTCATTAATGATAAATGCAGGCTTATAAATTGACATTTTTTATTTTAAATTGTGTATTTGAACTACAAAAAATTTTAATCTTGTAAACAAAACCTGCAAATTTCAGTTGAAATCACACAAAATATTAAGTTAATACAACATTATTACGTCAACAATTCCTGAAAATACTGTTAAATGTCTTAGTCAGTAAATGAGATGTTTTAAATCTTTCAGGTAATGACTGAGAAAACTGATCTGTAGTTTCATTTCTAAATGTTTTTTCTGCATTTCTTGGAGTCAGTAGTTGTTCTGTTTTATTGCTGATTGGAGGAACAGAGTCGGTGGTTTGCTGACCTTCTCAGAAACATTTAGTAGCAGACAGAACCCTGAAACCTGCTGCAGTGGAAACTTGGAGCAGTCTGGAGTTGTTTTTTGATAAAGTGTGCAGCAGATCGGAGCTCTAAATCCTCCCGGAGCTGCTGGGTTTGCAGTGACGAAGCAGCTTAAACACACACAGAGCACATATCTGGGATTCCTGGCTGCTGACTGGAGCTAATCTCATCTCTGCCTCCACACTTTCCTTTTCTTTCCTTCGTTTGTCTCTTTCATTTATGCACTCCTTCTTCCTCCTCCTCCATTGTCGTTTTCTGTCCTTTCCCAGAGGATAAATCTGTTTCTGAGAGTGAAAGTAAAGAGAATAAGTGGGTCAGAACAAACAGTCTGCTGCTTGGTCACAGGAACCAGATCCGACAGAAACACTGGAAATAAACAGAATGAAGGTTTTAGTTAGCAGGACTTCATTACCCACAATCCCTCTGGACTCCAGGTCCTCCCAGCAGGGAGCGTTTATAAGATGGAACCAAGATAATCTGCTTTTGTTCTTTATTCCTCAGTTAGAAATAAAGTAGTGCACTGTAAAAAGTATTCATTTTCTAATAGATTCTAATTAATTTTCTAATTTAATCTCTCTGTTTTGTTGAATTATAGATAACCAATAAAACTTAGCAAATATTATATACATGTGTTAATGTACACATCAAAAAGCAATTTGTTCTTTTACTGTTTAACTGTGAAATACAGAATTTTTAAAATAGATTTTTAAAAGTATTTTCTTTTCCAGAATATGTTTTTACAGAATATTCTTTACAGATGTTTTTACAGAATATTTTTTACAAAGTATTTTTTGCAGAACGTGTTTTATAGAATATCTTTTACAGAATGTTTTTTTTTTGCAGAATGTGTTTTTACAGAATGTTTTTTATAGAATATTTTTGACAAAATATTTTTGGCAGAATATTTTTTGTAGAAAATCCTTTATAGAATATTTTTACACGTTTTTTGTCGAGTGGTTTTTATAGAATAATTTTACATATTTTATGCAGAATTTTTTATAGAATATTTTTTGCAAAATGTTTTTTGTAGAATATTTTATTACAGAATATTTTTTACATAATGTTTTTACAGTGTACAGTAAAGGAGGTAAAGCTGTCAGTGAGGATATTATTGCTGAGACTCTATGATGGTATACACAAGCCAGTGTGTACACAGACACACACTGCTGCACAGCTGTGTGTCCACTGTCAACACACTGAGGGGTAAACACACACACACACACACACACACACACACACACACACACACACACACACACACACAGAGGGTGTGTTCATGTTTCTGCTGAGCGTTGGGAGAACGTTCCTCCTCTAACGCTCCCTGCTCTGCTGAAAGCTGCTGTTATGTAACAAACTAATCACTATCAGCTGCTGCTGCTCAGAGGAGAAGGAGGAGGAGATGGAGGAGGAAAAGATAATGGAGGAGGAGATCTAGGAGGAGAAAGAGAAGGAGAAGGAGGAGGAGATGGAGGAGAGGTTGAAGTAGGAGATTGAGGAGATTAAAGAGACAATAGAAGAGGAGGAGATGGAGAAGGATGAGATGGAGGAAGCAATGAAGGTGATTGAGGAGATGAAGGAGGAGAAGGAGAAGATGGAGGAGATGAAGAAGAGATAGAGGAGGAGATGGAGGAGAAGATGATGAAGGAGGACATGAAGAAGGAGGAGATGTTGGAGGAGGAGAAGGACAAGATGGAGGAAGAGATAATGGAGAAGTTGAAGTAGGAGATGGAGGAGGAAGAGATTAAAGAGGAGATAGAGAAGGATGAGATGGAGGAGGAGGCAATGAAGGTGACTGAGCAGATGAAGGAAGAGATGATTGAGGAGATGATGGAGGAGAGGAGATGAGGAGAAAAAGGAGGCGATAGATGGGATGGAGGAAGAGATGAGGAGATACAGAAAGGATGAGATGGAGGAGGAGAAGATGATGGAGAAAATGATAAAGGAGGAGAAGGTGGGAGAGATGAAGGAGGAGGAGATAGAGGAGAAGATGAGGGAGGAGATGAAGGAGGCGATGATCAAGGAAGAGACGATGGAGGAGATGAAGGAGGAGATTAAGGAGAAGGAGGAGCTGATGCAGGAGATAGAGAAGGATAAGATGGAGGAGAGGAAGGTGATGGAGGAGATGAAGAAGAAGATTATGGAGGAGATGAAGGATGAGATACAGAAATGAAGTTGGAGATGGTGGAGAAGATGTTGTGGGAGATAAAGTTTACAGTAAAATGCTCGTCGCTTCCAAAACCTTTCTGTATTTCTACAGTATTAATGTAATAATTTAAACAGTTTATTATTATTATAAACAGTTTAAATGCGTTCAGCTGTAGAACTTACAGAAAACTAAGAGTTCTCACCACAACACTAGTTTTACAATAACAATAAACCAGAAATACATCCACATATAATTCAAAATAAAGTCTAGTTGGCTTTATTTTTGACGTTTCTCGGTTCTAATGGATATTTATGAGTAAATGCAGTTTATTTCTACAGTGAAGGTGTTTAAGGTCATATGTCTGCAGTCTGAAGCACAAGATGCTACGAGAAGATGAGGACTAACAGAAGAGCAGCTGAGGAACAGCAGGAAGCTTGTTGTTCAGGTCTGCTGTTAAATCTGGAGGCAGGACGAGGAAACCTTATTTTAGATCCATTGTGGCCTCGTCCTGCCGAGGTCAGAGGTCAGGGAGGAAACGACGGCAGGAGAGAAGCATGAAGCAGGAAAACAGGTTTTCTTTATTACTGTTGGGCAGCTCAGAGAGGAAAACATGGAGGAAAAGGCACCAAATGAGAATTTACTGTGGAAACATCAGAACACAGCAGCTAAACATACTGTAATTAATGTAGTTTATCTTCTTATTGAGACCGTACATTGATTCTGTTATTGACTGGAGCTGGCAGTGACCTCAGACAGGATCATAAATGATTCATTTCTAGTTTTCCTCACATAAATCGACTGATCTTGTTATCCGATTTTGGGATTCTGTGTTTTCTTTGAGGGACACAAGAACGTTTAGTGATCATGAGAAAACAGTTTGTCCTCAGTCCACTAATTTCATCATCTCAGAAAGCTTTAATCATTTTGTGTGTGTGCTGAGGCTTCTAGTTTTATGGAGACAACAAATCAACTCTGTTTGCGCACAAACAGTTCGTAATTTTCAGGGAGTTCAGTTCAGATGTTTATTGTCCCACAGGAGGAAATGAGGCGACATAAAAACTCAAGGAAACACAATAAAACCACCGAGGACATAATAAACACGCAACACAGGACAATGAAGAGTCCATGTAATCCATGTAATAATGTTATGTGACAGGAAAACAAGTGTCTATTCATAAAATATTGATCTGAACCTGGTTAAAGTAGTGTTTAATTAGAACATCTAAAACTATGTTAAATTAAATAATGGTTTTAAAGACTCTAATATATGTAGAATATATTGAAGACTAATATTTCTCGAGGCTGGTTGTTATTAAGTATTTACACCTGTTGACAGCCAGGTAAACTGTAACAGCTAATAGTTCTACATGTTAAATAACAAACTACCTGAACAAGCTAACTAGCAGGGTTAGCTGCTAGCTAACCAATGAGCTAAATGTAAGGGTTAAGTGTTGCATTTGTAAATGACTCCCAAACTTTGAGGCTGTTAAATAGCTAACCGAACTAGCTACCAGGTGTAATTAGCTAAAGTTAATTAACTGGGTCAACTAGCTGTAACCTTGTATTACTGTTACAAGGCTAACTGAACTAGCTAGCAGGTAACTAGCTAAAGGTAATTAGCGGGGTCAACTAGCTGTAACTGTTAACTAGCTGGTGTAGCTAATTACCTTGTATTACTGCTATATGGCTAATTGAATGAGCTAACAGCTGTAATGGTTAGCTAGCTGACCTAGCTAATTATCTTGTATGAACTAGCTAACTGGTGTAATTAGCTAAAGGTAATAATGGTCGCTTGCTAATATACAACCTGTTTAGGTTTAGGAGCAAAACTGGTTAAATTGCATTCGACAAATACGATCTGACACTTGATTAAAATGTTTAAAAAGCTGGTCAACATTATTGACTTGAATGTTTGTAACATATACCTAGCAATCATACTTATTAGGAAAATTAGCTTGTTCAGTTAGCTCGTTCACAGCTAAATAAGCAATCTAACTGAGGAACTACCATTTGCCTGCTAATATGCAGTCTGTTGAGGTTGAAGAGCAAAATTAAAATGATTACATTTGACACTTGATCAAAATATTTAATGAGCTGTTCAACATTAAGAAATGAATCCTATCCAGACTAGCCAACCGAGCTAACTGCGTATATAGTATAATACATACAAACACACATATATTACCTTTATTTAAGAATGTCACTTTTAATCTGCGGAACAAGTTATTTCTACATTTACAAAGGACTTGACTGATATTTCTCATATATTGTTCAGTTTAGTTCAGATAGGAATTGACCTGTTTCTTTTCCCTTAGGGTTTTGCTGTCTGCTAAGATTCCTTGTGTTTGAATGTTTCATGCAGAGGAAGGACTGTACTGTACACAGAGTCAGTGCTGGATTATAAATAGCTGGTGAAACTGTTCCTTTAATTAGAAGGTGCAGAGGAATACGTTCTCTGCTGTTTTGGTCCGGCAGCAGACTGAAGACGACAGAACAAACATCCCAGAGCGGCATTTCCTGAGCAGCTCCTTCCTCGTCCTGTCTGAGTTTGGAAAGAAGGGAAATGGTTTTTAACCACTCCGATCACACCATGCAGAGGTTGTGTTCAGCTGGGACCAGAACAGATGCATGTCAGAGTGCTGGAAACTCAAACACAGTCACAGATTAACGTAGTTATGAAGGAAAAGTCTCCTTCAAACCGACAGATCCTCATGTGGACAAACAGTTTGAGTTCACTGGTATCAGAGTAGAAGCTTCTTCACACCTTCAGATGATCATGACGTGTCCCTCTCACACTCGACCTACACACTAACAGCACACACAGATGGTGAGTCATGTCTGAAGTATGAGGTGTCCTCGTGGATCATGGATATTTACCCAGAATGCTCGGCACAGGATGCTGCAGGATACTGTCAAACATTCAGCACTTGGCTGCATGTGTGTGTTTTAGCATTCCTGTTCACTGGACTGTAAAACTGAGAACATGAGACAGAGGAACATGACATGAACTGACCTGCAGTCAATAACCCATAAAGGAAGACTAAAGTCCACAGCAGCAGCTGAATGGTTTAAACGGCTGAGAGCTGCTAGTTTGTGTCGCTCTTTAACTTCTATCTTGTTGTTAAAATGAATCTGAAACCCCTTAAAGTTCTTGTCATCTACCCGTGTCTGTCTCAGGCCTGGAAGAGGCGTTGGTTCGTGCTGCGAAGCGGTCGGCTCAGCGGAGAACCGGACGTCCTGCAGTACTACAAGAACCAGCAGTCCAGGCGGCCAATCAGAACCATCAACCTGAACCTGTGTGAACAGGTGACCCTGCACACACCTGACTGTCAGAGAGCCTCATGGTGTCATGACTTCATGCTGTCATTGAAAAACTCATGTATTCCTTTACTGATGAGCAGAAAGACGTGTTAATTATACGTCATATGTTGGGCATATAATCATTTATATTATACACAGTATTGTAAATTATATACACTAGCATTCAAAAGCTTGGGGTCACTTAGAAATGTCCTTATTTTTTTAAAGAAAAGCAGTTTTTTTTCTATGAAGATAACATTAAATGAATGATAAATCCAGTGTAGACATTGTTAATGTGGTAAATGACTATTGTAGCTGGAAACGGCTGATTTTTAATGGAATATCTCCATAGGGGTACAGAGGAACATTTCCAGCAACCATCACTCCTGTGTTCTAATACTACATTGTGTTAGCTAATGGTGTTGAAAGGCTCATTGATGGTTAGAAAACCCTTGAGCAGTTATGTTAGATTTCTGTTTATAAATTACTGATAAAAATGAAGCTGACCCTAGAACTGTGTGGGATACTTCTGAAGCCTATATGAGGGATATGATTATATATAAGGCAAATGAAAAAAGAGTGAGCTGTGAAACAACTAGAAATAGAAAATAGAATAAAACGATGAGAGGAAACCTATCACACAACAAAATTTGATGGAGTTCTTATTGAACTAAAATCTGCTAGAACAGCATTATATAATCTGGTAACATGGAAGGCAGGAAAGGATATTTTATTTACCAAACTACATTTTTTGGAATCCGCCAACAAACCAAATTGCCTTTTAGCACGACAAGCAAGGAATGCTCCTCTCAGGTCCTATATATCAACTGTACTGGATGAGAACAAACAAATTAATGAGAACTTTAAAAGATTGTACAGTAGTGAGGTTGATATGGAGAGACTTAGGACAGCTGGCTTTTAGATAACTTGTGTTTTCTACAATTATCAGAGGATCAATCTGACCTTCTGGAATCCCCTATCTCCATATTAGAACTAGACAAAGCTATTTCCACACTTCAGTCAGGGAAATGTCCCAGACACGATGGCTTCCCAGTTGAGTTTTTTTAAGGTGATGTAGGAGAAAATGAACAATCTTCTGTTAAGGGTTTTTAATAGATCATTTTAGAAGTCTAGGCTCCCTGAATCTATGTACAGAGCTAATATAACATTAATGGCAAAGAAGAACAGAAATCCAGAGCTGTGTGCCTCCTATAGACCCATCAGCCTTCTTAATGTGGAGAACAAAATACTTTCCAAGATACTGGATGTGGATCACATGGGGATTTATCAGAGGGTCAAACTCTGACCACAACAGTAAACGCCTCCTCCATATTATTCATGACCTTAATACTAGTAAAACATCGGGCGCCGTTGTTTCCATGGACGCTGGAAAGGCGTTGGATAGAACTGAATGGGAATACATGTTTGAAGTAATGAAGAGATTTGGTTTTGGATCAGACTGTTGTATAAAACAGTTCTGACTAATGTTCTGAACACAAGAATTCAGCTTAATAAGTGGATATGAGGTAAATTCTGATAAGTCAGAAATACTTATCCTGGACAATAACATGAACCCTGATATTATAGGATTTAACTTGAATGTTTAATCTCAGGTTAATCTGTATTCCATATAATAATGTGGGCGTCTTTCCTATAATGTTTAGTTTAATCAGGTTAATTTACATAATGAATATTATATTAATTAGTCATTAAAAATAGTCTTATATACTATCTTGGATAACTCCATCATATTGTTGGGTTTTAACCTTAATATTTAATTAAATAGAGTAAATTAGTCATTTATATAAAACTGTAGAATCTTCTCTGAAATATTTAAATTATTCTGATAAATTAGTATTTAATAAAACATTGTATACCTTTTGTGTATTTCATTTGTTCAGGTAGATTCATATTTTATGCAATATTTTACCTGAATATTTAACTGCGTTACACTCTAGAGTCCTTTTATTAATATTTAAACTTCTGTACGGCAGTCTTATTTCTATGGTTGTTGTTTAAATCCACCACATAAATATAGGAAAAAAGCAGCGACTTCTTTTGACTTGACTAATACTGACATTGTACTTTTCCGTGTGTTGTCTTCTTGTTTTAACTTTATCCTAATGGTCCTTTTTAAATCCTTGTATTGAAAAGAAGCTGTGTTTCTTCCATTGTTTGCACCTCTTACGTTGTTTTGTTCATATATATTTCAGTTATATCTATAAATTTATGGAAAGCTAATGATATTCTCTAGTAAATCTGGCCTAGTCCACTAATATACAGTGTGGGCTGTTTGACAGGATGGTCTTCATGTTGTCTGCAGTCTGTAGATGTGTCCGTATGAGAGTAGATAAAGGCTGATGAACTCCTTCAGGTGGACGCTGGTCTGTCCTTCACCAAGAAGGAGCTGGAGAGCAGCTTCGTGTTCGACCTGAGGACGGAGGAGAGGACCTGGTACCTGGTGGCCGAGTCCGAGGAGGACATGAACCGCTGGGTGACGTCCATCTGCCTGCTCTGTGGCTTCAACCCCACCGACGACGGAACCAGTAAGAACGTCTCATCTTCTGCTGAGTCTGAATTTAAATACATGTTGGAACTGTGTGGGTTAATTTTAACTCAGTGGGATAATTTTTTCTGACTGTGGGCTCAGTTTTCTTCACTATTGCTTATATTAAACTCACTGTGGGCTCAATTTTCTTCACTGTGGCTCATCATTCCTCACTTTGGGCTCATTTTTACAGTAATATAAAGTCATAACCACTTAGAAATAAATAAACTTAAACTTAAATCTAAAATCAGAACAACTATGAAAAAGGATATTTAAATATCTTATGGATATTTAAATATTTACGTGTTTATTTGGTTTCCTCTCTGCTCTGTGGAAACACTGCCTGCAGTTCAACCTGAAAACTCTGAATTTTCCTCACCTGACTGTTGGTCACAGCTGAGTTACTAACAGCTTCATGGTTCTGCCTTTTAGGGCAGAATTTTTTGTTTTTCACAGAAGCTGGTTAAAATTAATGATGTATTTTTTAGTTAATTTTTAAATAAGACAAGCGGAAAAATGGATTTTGATGAAATATTGCAGTTTTGAGTGATAAAATCATAACATTTCTGCCTGATAAATTATGTCATTTTGGTGATTTTTTTAAAGATAGCATTTCTTTCAAACACTGGCAGATTCTGACTAAAGGCTGTCTGTCTGAACAGAATTAGAGATTATAAATATCTTAAACATCAGGAAATGATCAGAAAATGATCAGAATTGAGGAAATTGTGTTTTTCAAGTAGTGATGGTGATGATGATGGAAGTTCTAATGCAGCAGGACAAACAAATAAGAAGCAAATTAAGTCCATAAAAGCTCACACTGCTGCCTGATTGTCCTCACAGTGTTCAGGTTAATATTTGTGATTCTGGTTTTGAGAAGGGCGGTTTGTGTTTCAGTTTAGATGCATCATGTTGTGCATTAAATCAGGGAGATGTGTGGGATGAAGCTGAGTCAGTGTGAAACCTGGTAGGAGGAGAGAAGACGGACAGAGACGCTGAAATATGTCATGAAATATCAGTAAATATCTAGACCAGCTTTCCCGTCATTTCAACTTTTTTTTTGGTTGCCTCGCAGATGTTTTAAGGTTCCATCATGTGAAAAATCCGCTCATATTGTAAATGTAAGTGATGGATTTATGGTGAAATGAGTGGATTTCTGTATTTCTGTATTGATATTAGAAATAAGTGGCCTGATGCACATTTACCAACATGTTTTCATATTTAGAGTGAATTAAACACACCCGGTGAGCTTATTTTTGCCTTAAAGACAAACTAGGGTACAATAATACAAAATGGGAATTTAAGATGTGTTTAAATAATTCAAATATATTTAAAAGCTTAACCATAAATTTTGCACAGTTTGAAGAATATTCGACACTAACTGGACATTTTTGGCTTCATAAATGTAAAATAAGTGGCAGAACTATTGTATTAAAATGCTTTAAACTGTCTTAGTGTTCCTAATAAAAGGACTTCTGTGTAAATAATATCAGAATAATGAAAAGAAGTTGTTTTTTTTGTAATAAAATCACTGCAGTAGAACCATATTCTATGTTCCAACATTTGTCTACCTTGTCAAAGCCTACATTACCCACAATGCACCTCGTCCTGACTTTACACCCACAGATGTTTATGTAGTTTTAAGCCTGAAGTCTTCACATCTGACAGACTTCATAGAGCTCACTGTGGAGACTAAACACCCGTCATAAAAACAACTCCACAGATCCAGCTTTACATTGATTCACAAACACTCCAATACCCACAATCCCTCTGACCTGATGTTTGCCTGACGGTCAACATTTTAGAAACTTCAGTCTTTATTGCTGCATCTTTTTCTAAATGTAAAACACTCGACCAATGAACTCACCTTTCAGTTCCAGACAGAACTCCCGCCTCCATCCCATCTACGACCCCAACCGGTGGCACCGCCTCCATCGCCACGGTAACGGGCTCGGTCCCGCCGCCGTACGACCCGGTGAGCGTGCGACACCTGGATAACGACGGCAGCTCGGAGGACGATTACCTGTGGTTGTCTCACTGCCAGAGTCACATCAGGTGAACTCACAAATACACACTTTGATCTGAATTTAGATGATTTCATATTTTCAGAGCTGGAAGTTTTGATATTTTTACCCTCAAAACAACCTGTGAAGCTGTTTTCAGGGTTCAGTATCTCCAAAAATAAAACTCCCACAGGCATGAAATGTGGTGACGGCACAGACTGAATGTAGAAAGAAGCACAAAATGTTCAATCATGGTGGTAATGTGTCCCCAGAAAGTTCCTGTAAGTGTCTATAAATGGATGAATCTGTGGATGTTCTCAGTCATCCAGGTCATGATAAGTCTCAAGCAAGCATAAGTTATGGCAACTAGACTAACCTCGTGTGAGTCGAAAACGTTTCACCTCTCATCCAAGAGGCTTCTTCAGTTCTGAAAGCCTGGTGGGGAGTACCAGATATTTATCCACAAGGAGGGTGGTGGCAAAAACAAGTGGACAAAGACCCGAAACCAATAGACTTGTTAGGTGTTAATGTGAGTCGTTAGCCTTTGATGGGCGGTCGTTACCCCTCCCAGCCCTCTAGGAGGGTGGTTGGGGGTCACCTGACTGCAGGTGGGAATGATGGCTGCACCTCCTTGGGAGGGCTCTAAGAACGGCGTTGTAAGTGGGTGTCTGAGGCCCCCTCCTCTGTTCAAAGATGGCCGTTCTAGTTTGACATGAATGGCTTCTTTTACCCCTCTCTCAAACCATCTGTCCTCTCTGGCAAGACCTATAAATGGATGGATCCATATTTCTACTGAAATCCAGTCTTTGGTCCATATTTCACCAACTATTGAGGCTCTAACATCTGTAGAATCTGATGTGTGGAAAGTTTGACAAGACAAAGTTCCAGTGTTTAGATAGTTTGACAAGAAACTTGTCCAAAACTAGTAAAAAATTTGCAAAATGACTCAATATTTGTCAGCACAAAAACTTGAAATTTGTTCAAAATGAGTAAAACATTGTCAAAAAATGACTGAAATGAATAGTCATTGGCCCTTGAAAATGGAAAAATGCACAAAATGTTCAAAGAACAGTAATTTTGTTTCCCCAGAAAGTTCCTATAAGTGTCTATAAATGGATGGATCCATATTTCTACTAAAATCCAGTCTTTGGTTGACATTTCACCAACTGTTGAGCCGAGCCAAGGTTCCTGTTTTTAGATATTTAGACTAAATGTTGATGGTAGGAAACAGAACCTGGTGTTCATAGAGGTCTATGTGTTGGTATTTTATGTGCAAAGTTGCAAACTGCTTAAATGTTGTCTTCATGTAGAAATTAAACAACATGTGAGGCTGATTTTCCCTGAATGTTCCCAAATTAACACAAAGTTGTGGACGGTGGAGAAAACTGATCTTTAAAGTGACACAGATTGAGCCAAAAATTAAAGGTTTCTTCTCTGTTCGTGGAGGCAAACAGCTGCTGGGTGCAGTTTGGTCAAAAATAGCTTTTAATGAAACAATGAGCTCTTGTTGCTTTTTCCCGCTCTGGTTTCTTCATGCTTTGAGTCACAAGTTGCAACCGAAACCTGCTGGACTGATGAAGTCTTTGCAGCAGAGGAGGATCTATTGTGTTCTCATGAAGCGTCCCGTGAAGTTTTGCAAAGTCAACCCTTGTGGAACCATGTGGGTGTGATCCCAGATAAACCAGTAATCCTGCTGCTTCCATCCAGCACGTCTGAACCTGCAGCTAGTGTAGCTCTGAAGCTTCACTTTGGCCTCAACCAGGATGGAAAAGATGAATTTACCAGGTTTATACTATTAAAATCTGAAATAGCCAGAGATTCTAAACCAAGCTCAGAGATTTACTGTTCAGTTTGTGGAGTTTTAGAGGCAGATTTCAACATTCTGGAGTCACGTTATGTACAGATACCGAATCACGTGACCTAAATATGTAGCAGGCGGCGGGAATTGATAGGACTCAGAAACACCCCCACAATTTAATCAGTTGTTTCTTGGATCATTTCTGATGGATAAGTCCTGATAAGTCCTCAGAGGTGGATTTGTAGTAGCATCACAATCAGCTGATGTAGTTTTCACTGGTTGTCATGGTTACAGTGACACCATGCTGCTATCTGGCAATGATACAGAAATATTTAACAAATCCGTGGATCCAGACTATAAGCTGCATCACTGCCAAAATCTAATCACTTGGTTTTTGTGTCATTTCTGACCTTCTCTGAAAATTTCATCCACATCTGTTAGTCTGTTGATGAGTAATGTTGCTAACAGACAGACAGACAGACCAGTGGCAGCCATCGCATAACTGTGCTTGGTTCCTTGGCAGAGTAATAAGTAACTTTGGACACTATCAGCATCATACTTCCTGAATTCTGTCTAAACTGATGCAGACAAACTTCAAACTCAGACCCTGTTTTAGTTTCTGTCTCTTTAAACTCTTTGTTATAAAATTATAATAATGTTATGATTAAATGTTCTGTATGATTATAAACTACTGTGTGACTGTGAACTCATAGAACCCAATGCACTCAGTAAACTTCCATGATTAGCTCTGGCCATGAAAATACAACAAGCTGATTTTGGGAGCAGCCGATTGAAAGTGGAAAGAACTGATGATAGGACTGTGACTGCATTAAAGCTAAACTGTTTCTTTTTATTGTCTAACTGTGTTCTGTTCAGGTTGATTCTTTGTAAAACATTTGCTTTGACTTGAGAGACAATTCTGAGTGAATTTTCTTCACTCTCTAAACTCTGCGTCCGTCCGTCTGTCTGTCCTCAGGCCTCCTTTAGGTTCATCCACGTCTCTGGAGACCGACTACAGCGACGGCCTCTACCCTCCTGCTGCCTCTTCCTCCTCCTCCTCTTCCTCCTCGCCCTCGCTCCTACCCAACAGCCTCCCGCCTCCTCCCTCCTCTGGCTTCAGGACCGCCCCCTGGACGGTTGCCGCTGCGACGAGCCCCTTCAGCCAATCCCTGGACGCCGGTGTGACGTCAGACCCCCACCGACGGGCCAGGCCTCGCTGCCACCCATCTCCCCACCCCAGGAAGCACTCTCTGGACTTCCACCTGCGACCCGTAGCCATCCCCCTGGGCGATGACGCCACGCCTCACCCCTCCCTCACCCCTAGTGGGTACCAGATCCCCCGTCCGGCCTCCACCCCCCAGCCGCCGCCCCCCTCGCCGCCCGTCCTCCACCCCCAGTGTGGACTCTCTGACCCCAGCAGAGCTCCACGCCTCCACTCCGGCTCCTCCTCCTCGCCCACCCAAGCCCCCCGCCATGGCAGCCCAGGGAGAGGGCTCCTCGGTGGGCACGAGGCCGACCACGCTGCCCCGGACCAGCTCAGAGCCGGAGAGGAGGGAGGAGGAGGGAGGAGGATACCTGCCGAGGAGCAACACCATCACCACACCTGGACGCCTGCAGACAGGTGAGCTCAGAGCAGGAAATACACCTTATTTACCTTCATTTAAACCAATTTAAAAACAGTCAGACTCTCCCACCTGACATGAAACACCCTAAATAACCATATTATATTTAATGAAGCAAAGTTTTACCTTCGTACTGTGAATATTTTCAGAGTTATAGTTCCTTCAAGTACACAGATGTGGGTCCAGATTTCACTCTGATGAAGAGATGAGGTTCATAAATGATGGAAAAAGTCCACTAAAAATGGACTTTTTCCATCATTTCTGAGCCTCAGAACTTCATCAGTCCAGCAGATAGAATCATGAGACTTTAGGATGAAAAACACATCTGAGTTCTGTTAAAAACTGACACCAGATCAGTTTCAGCATCAGCATTTTCTCTGGTTTTGAGACATTTTGGACAATTTTTGAGTCACTTTAAAGAATTTTTCTCTTTTCAACAAGAATTGGGTCATTTTGAACAGATGTGGTTGAGGGGAAAGGGATAATTTTCCAATATGTACATTTTCTTGAAGACTCCTCTTCATTTGAGTCATTTTAAAGAACTTTTTGACCATTTTGGACACATTTTTAATCATTTTTGTCATGTTAGACATGTTTTTCTGGACAAGAACTGAATCATTTCAGACAAATTCAGAGTAATTTTTTGAGAAGTTTTTACCATGTTGGACAAATTTTGAGTAACTTTGGACACATTTGTACAAAAGTCTAGTCAGATTGGACAGGTTTTGGGTCATTTTGGACAAGTCTTGAGTCACTTTATAGAAGTTTTTGTGTTTTTAGACAAGAATTGGGTCATTTTGGACAAATTTAGTTGAGGGAAAACTTACAATAACTTTCCAATATGTACATTTTCTTGAAGACTCCTCTTCACTTGAGTCATTTTATAGAACTTTTTGATCATTTTGGATACATTTTTAGTCATTTTAGAGATGTTTTTTGTCATTCTGGACAAGAACTGAATCATTTTGGACAAAGCTGGAGTCATTTTTTGCAACATTTTGTCATGTTAGACACGTTTTGAACCAAAGTTTAGTCAGCTTGGACAGGTTTTGGGTCATTTTGGACAAATCTTGCGTTACTTGGTGAAGTTTTAGTCTTTTTAGACAGTGCATTGTGGGTAAACTTTCCAGGCTCATATCAGCACGTGTGATAGGTGGTTGGTCAGAACAAGTTCTAGACAATGAAAGGAACATTTTTACACACATTTGATACCTGGATCGTCTTCTGGACACGATTCGTTCTGCTGAGAAACAGCATTCTCATACATCCATATCACAACAGAACCAGCTGATACTGAGAAGTTCAGGGGGAACTTCTTTCAGATTTGATCCATTTTATATTATAATGATCCCCAGCAGATGTTGGTGGAGGAAACATCCACCTTCATGTTCACTGAGCAGCTGAGTCTGACTAATGAACAAACATCAGAAAACGGTTTATTTCTGACCAACCAAACTTGAATCAGGAGCTGAATGAACTCTTTGTTCTGCTGTGGGTCAAAGTTCTCGTCTTATTAATGAACTAAAGCCAATCAAACTGTAGTGGAACCAGGCACAACCTGTTCCTGCTGTGACCACATAATCCCTCAAAACGCTGCCAGTTCTGTACAATAAAGCTTCTTAACTGCAGAGCTCAGATCTGATCCAAAGTTTCAGGTTTAAAACTCTGATAGTTTATAGTATCGATGCAGCTTCTCACAGCTTCTACAGATTCACTGAATCCAGAAAGCAGCAAAAGGCAGCAGTTTCACACTTTAGCTGAGAGCACAAACACCACATTAGTGTCTGCAGACTGAAAACACTGATGATGTTTTGTGTTTGTGTTCCAGGTTGTGATTCCTCCTCCATTCCTCGGTCTCTGTCCGACAGAGCGAGCATGTTTGAGTTCAGCGAGAGCTTCAGCAGCTACTTTGTGAGTTCAGACTCTTAAACGTGAAGAATAACAAACACAACGTGTGGTTTGCTTCATCTCTCCATCATTTCCGCCCCCAGATTAATAAAGGTATGGTGCCTCTGGGCAGCGTCTGCTCTGAAGATGACGATGTGGATGAAAACTACGTTCCCATGAGCGCCGCCACCACCGAGCCGCCAGTCGCTCCAAGGTCAGTTCACACGCCACAGGAAAAGTTCTGTTTTCATTACAGCTAATACTCAGATGACATTACAGACATTTAAGATCTGACAACAAAACCAAACAGCACTGTAGAAGTGATTTTATTACTGCTGGTATTAAAGTAGAGGCTGCACAGTGGATTGGTGATTAGCACTGTCTCCTCGCAGCTAGAAGATCAAATCAGATCAAATCAAAATGTACTTTATTAATCCTGAAGGAAATCAAGATATCCAGCAGCACATTACACTACAAATATACAATGAGGCACAGTGAGGTATAAAAATAATTTAGAATAGAATGTAAAGATCGAACAGTCCATCCATCAATCATCCATCCATCCATCCATCCATCCATCCATCCATCCATCTTCTTCCATCTTCTTCCATCATCCATCCATCCATCCATCCATCTTCTTCCATCTTCTTCCATCATCCATCCATCCATCCATCTTCTTCCATCTTCTTCCATCATCCATCCATCCATCCATCCATCCATCTTCTTCTTCCTCTTATCCGGGGTCGGGTCATGGAGGCAGCAGATGAAGCAGATCATTCCAGACGTTCCTCCTCCCAGCAACACTTTCCAGCTCTTCCTGGAGGATCCCGAGGCGTTCCCAGGCCAGATGAGATATATAATCCCTCCAGAGGGTTCTGGGTCTACCCCGGGGTCTCCTCCCAGGAGGACGTGTTCAGAAAACCTCCAAAGGAAGTCTCCCTGGAGGATCTGAATCAGATGTCCAAACCTCCTCAGCTGGTTCCTTTAGAGGTGAAGGATCAGCAGCTCTACTCTGAGCTCCCTCTGGATGTCTGAGCTTCTCCCCTTATCTCTAAGGCTGAGCCCAGAAACCCTACGGAGGAAGCTCATTTCAGCCGCTTGTATCCATGATCTCATTGTTTGGGTCACTACCCAGATCTCATGACCATAGTTGAGGGTTGGAACGTAGATGGATGGTAAACTGAGATCTTCTCCTTGAGGTTCAGCTCCTTCTTCACCACGACGGTTCAGTACAACACCTTCATTACGGCTGACGCTGCACCAATCCTCCATTTTCCCCTCATGAACAAGATCCTGAGATACTTGAACTCAATCAATTTTACGTTCTGATTTCCATCATTCTGTGTCATACCGATGGACGACATTTCTGAGTTCTCTCTCCTTCTTCATCTGTTTCCATAGAGGACTTTACATTGCAGAGAAAAATGAACCACAGCGAAGAAAAACGAGGCAGAAACTGCTGCTTGGAGTTCAATTACAGAATAATGAAGAGAAGAAATGAAGACAGTGTTGACAAGATATTATAGTTTTAGAATAATATGATGCAATTTTGGACAAATTTTGAGTAATTTTCAGCTATTCTGTCGTCATACTGTTCAGGTTTTGGTACATATAGACACATTTTGGACAAAAATTTTACCAAGTAACCAAGCAAATATGTTCTGCTTATGTCTTTTCAAATATGTCGTTTTTGTGCTCAAATCTTCTCTTGGATTTAATTAGCAAAACATAAAACCACAGAGACATTATTTAACATGTGAATAGCCGTAATACTAACTGATCCAGCATCAGTTTACAGCGTTTCCATGTTGGATGTTGTCTGTAGTTCTTTAATTATACAGGGGGTCCTCAACTTACGTCGGAGTTCCGTTCCTACGGTGCCACATAAGTCAATTTTCACTGTAAGTTGGAACTCCAGCGAAAATGTAAACAAAGCCATTGTGTTCATCACAATATCAATCAGTTCAATGTTTAGTCCTGTTCTCAGAGTTTTATTCTATCTAATTTCACTTCCATGGAGACGGCTTTCCTTTTCTTCCAAGCATCAGAAGAGTCTGACTTACGCTGGGAGTCATAATGAAGGACAAAAAGTTAGTGAATGTAGCACAATCCAAGGTGGAGTACAACCAGAGAATGGAAACAAAGCTGTCTGATAGCGCTGAAAGACGATGGATTCATCCGCTCCACTCATTAACTAGTTCCAGTAACCAGTTCTGACGTAACAACGAAACGCTGTACATCGTAAACCGAGGACTTCCTGTAATTATTTCTAATTAATTCTAATGATTCTTCCGTCTGTTTACTTCAGGTTGCCTCCAGCTCCTCTCTCTGACTCCACCCACCTCCATGACGGGAACTACGTCCCCATGACGCCGCTCAGCCCTCACCTGCCCTCTGCTGCAGGTGACCTGGCCTCTCTGGGCCGACAGGTGCCTCCACCCGCCCACATGGGCTTCAGGAACCCCCCGCTGACCCCCCCACTCCGCAGGAACACCGTGACGGACGCCACGCCGCCACCGATCCTCCGCAACCTGAAGCCCCAGCGCAGAGGTCATTATCTCACTGACGTTATCAGAGAAGCATTAGTTCCAGGAAGCTTCTCAGAGTTCATCTAAACTGACCTTTTTTATCAGCAGTCAGTGATTAATTGAGGATATTTATCCACAGAGATCATAAATGAGCTTCTGTGTGTTCAGTTGTTGGGGTTTTTTTTGTGTCTGCAGGAGTTTGTGTGAACCAGACGGTGGAACGAAGCGACTTTCAGACTGCAGCTGAGCCCAAAACAAGAGGTACAAACCACTACTGAAATGACAGATGATACATTTTTAGTCTTTTCTAGATGATGGTTTGACACAGTAATCTTTAAAAATAAAAGCAGACCTTCGGTTAAATTATTTTAGTGAAATATATCAGGTTATTCACATCAAAGCAGCTTTAAAATCTGTCAGCAAACAGAGCAGCAGGGGTGGATGAAAGAGCAGTTTGGGTGAAAATATTTAATCACAAAATAAAAATCCTCCTTTTCTGAGACAAACAGGCTCAGTTTTAGTTATTTTTTTGGACTTTACATTCACATTTAGGAAGCTGACTAGCAGAAATACTCATTTTAGAAAAAAACACACCTGGAAACATGTTCAATCTGGTTTCTGCAGCATCAGAGTCATAGTTAACGCTAAAGAAAGGAGAGAATTAGTGTTTTTATTATTCAGATATAGAACACAGAATGCACAGTTCCCTCTGCAGAAGATAAATCACATTTATTTTTTAAATTTGTTTTAAGGTGAAGACACTTCTGGTCCAAAACTTCACCATATTTCAAGCTGATATGTACTAAATATACAGTCAATGTAATAAAAACACCAGTTTGAGATATTTTTATTGATCAGAAAACATCATCTTTTGCATATTTATATCAAAAAACTGAATTTACAGGTTATGTGTGGAGAAACTGTAGCAACTGAATGAAATACGTCACTTCAGCAGATGATGATGGTAGAAACCAATCATAAATCACAATAATACATTTCTGAAGACGCTCCTCAGTACAGTAAATAATCACAGCAAGTCTCTGGTTTAAAGACAAGAAAACCACATCCACAGTTAAACTAGAGTAAATCCACGTACCTGCATGTTTCTGTTCCTGAAATAGTTCCTTCTTCTCAGTCCAGGTTCCTGTTAGGTTGAATTATTTATGTGCTCTAGCAGGTCAACAAACTGACAGCACTCAGACACACACAGCAGCTTATAGGTACATTAAATATCAATAAAACATGAATAATGTTCATGGTCAGGTGTTTCTGCAACGCTCAGATTTTACTTCCACTGAAGAGCTTTTAGTTTCACACAAAATCAGCCTCACCAGTTTGTTTTCCACCGTGTGTGTCTGTTCTCATAAAACAAGAAACAACAAGAGTCACATCTAAAGTCCTTTAAGGACATTTTAACTCCATCTATACCTAATACAGTCATAAAAAATCTGTTCAAAGTTCCCCCTGACCTCCTCAGAATCAGCTGATTCTTTATCTACAGGAACTTTATTTAATGAAGCAAAGTTTTACCTTCAGACTAGGAATATTTTCAGAGTTTCAGGTCCTTAAAGTCCATAGAGGTGGGTCCAGATTTATCACAGATGAAGTTCTGAGGCTCAGAAATGAGCCTCAGAACTTCATCAGTCCAGCAGATAGACACATGACATTTTAGGAGGAAAAACACATCAAAAGATCAGTTTAACATCCACTCCAGGTGTCACGGTCTAAAGACTATATCTGGTTTTTTGTTCATTTTCTCTATAACCAACTTTGAGCATCAATATTATGGGATGTATTATCGTTACAACAGGAAAATAATCTGTAAAAGATATAAATATTTTAGAAATTTACTGAGAGTGAATCATGTCTATGAGATGATCCTGGTATCTTCTGTGTGTAAAAATGTTCCTTTCATTGTCTAGAACTTGTTCTGACCAACCACCTATCACACATGCTGATATGAGCCTGGAAAGTTTACCCACAATGCACTGTCTACAAAGACTCAAACTTCTCCAAAGTGACTTAAAATGTGTCCAAAATTACCCCAAATCTGTCCAAGCTGACTAAACTTTAGTCCAGATTTTTCCAAAAGTATTCAAAATTTGTGTAACACGACAAAAATTCTTAAGAATCATTCAATTCTTGTCCAAAATGACCAAAAAAAATCTCAAAAATGACTCAAAAAATACTGAAAATTCTCAAAAAGTTCTTTAAAATGATTCAAGTGAAGAGGAGTCTTTATATTGGAAAATTATTTTAAGTTTTCCCTCAACCAAATTTGTCCAAAATGACTCAATTCTTGTCTAAAAAGACCAAAAACTTCTCTAACATGACTCAAAAATGACTAATTACTAATCTGTTGTGAAGCTCAACATAACCTGACAGTGAGTCGACTGAAATAAACCTGATTATTTGATAAACTCACTTCATGGAACATTAAAATATCAGAACAAGGCGTGTCTGCTGTTCTTTTTCCACTAAAATCCTTCACCCTGAAGACTGACAGATTTAGTTTGTTGGTCCTAAAATGTGAAAAACAAGCAGCTCTGCTACTTTCTCTTCCCTTTAAACCTTTGTGGACTCTGTGGAGGCGATCATGAGTGTAAACGTCTGTTGTCTCCCAGTGAAACCAGCTCCTCTGGACATCAGCCCAGTCACCCAGGACTGGCAGGAAGTCCCGCCTCCTGTTCGCTCACCTGTCACTCGAACCTTCACACGAGAGTAAGTGTGTCAGCATGTTGAGCTTTAATGCACAAATATTCCAGATTTAATGTTTAAACACAGTTAGAGGAAGCAAGAACTGAAGCTGTTCTGCCACCTGGTGGTCGTGGAGGAGAACTGCAGCTTCTAACTATTATTTATATTTATATAAAACATCACTCCTTAAGTTTTATTATCACTCTGTAGGGAGAAAAAATGTGAAATTCTTATATTTTTATTTTCTAGTTGAGATAGACAAGCATCAGATACTAAAGTTTAGCTTGATTTGAGTTTGTTTTTGTTCATTTCTGATGCAAGAAGTCCAATTTAAGCAGCTATATTTTGCAAAAATGTCACTTTTGTAAGGTTTCAATCATGTAGTTTAAAGTTTGCAACAATGAAGAAGCTTTAGATTATAGTAATACATAAGTTTAACTTCATTTCAAATTATTTTCACAGACTTTTCAGCAAACGTTTCAATTCACAGGCTGAAATTTTCCTCTTTCAGGGAGCAAAAATGTCACTCGAACGTTTTAATCTCATAGTCTGAAGCTTTAAAATGTGAATTTGGGATCATTTTTCATGTTTTTTTCACATATTAAAAAAAATCTGCACTGTGCAGCTCTTTTATTTGAGTTTTTACTTTGCGGAAAGGCCAATAAATCTCAGCAGTGAAGATAAACAAACATCAGATACTAAAGTTTAATTAGATTTTAGATCGTTTTTACCAGTTTTTATGCAAATAATGTGATGTATAGAAGCTGTACTTTCCAATATTCCTCTTTTAGAGAATAAAAATGTCACTTTAAGGTTTTAATCTTGTCATTTGAAGCCTTAGAAATGATCAAGTATTAGATATTAAAGCTGGTGTTGATTGTATTTAATATTATTGATTTGAGTTTGAGAATTAGACTTTATTATTTTTCATTTAGAAGAACTAAAAGCAGCATTAAAAAACTGCAAAACTTCACAGTGCGAAGAGAGAAATTTCCAAAAGACGACTGTAAACAGTTCAAAAAGTGACTTAAATCATTTAATTAATCTTCCATCGGTTGATTAACTGATAATCACTGATTTACTGATCGTCTGATCAGGTTCCAGCAGAACGTTTGAAGGTTTTACTTGAAGAATAAATGATTTATTGTGATTTATTTATCTGTCAGTCCGTCCAGCCGTCGGTCCGTCTGTCCGACCTCGGCTCAGAGCTCCTCCCCTTCTTCCGACTCCGACGACCCCGACGACAGCTACGTCGCCATGACAACCTCCAACCTCAGCTTCAGTGCCGGCGAGTCGGTAAAAAAAAAGCACAAAAAAACACACTTTCATTTACCTTCGTTTAATTCTATCCTTTATTTCTGTTTTACTTCTGCTTTGTTTCTTTAAAAATAGAATTAGAGCATAAAATACTGAAGTTCAGCTTAATTTGAGTTTGTTTTCTTTGAGTTTTCACTGGTTTCTAGACCAAAAATGCTAATTCTAGCAGCTTTATACAGTAATATCTCATTTTAGAAAGCAAAAATGGCATTTTTTTCAAGGTTTTAATCTTATAGTTTGAAGCTGTAACTATGAACGAGCTTCATTTATCAAAGTTTAACAAGATTATAGTTCATTCTTATTGATTTTAATGCAAAAAAAACACGATTTATAGCATCTTTATATAGTAATATCTCATTTTAGAGAGCAAAAATTTCATTTTTTCAAGATTTTTATCTTGTAGTTTGAAGCTATAACAATGAATGAGCTTCATTTATCAAAGTTTAATAAGATTTTAGTTCATTCTTATTAATTTTCATGGAAAAAATGCAAATTTTCTGAAAGCAAAAATGTCTCTGTAAGGTTTTAATCTTTTAGTGTGAGTCTATAACGATCAGGAATGAATGAATTAGATGTTATAATAATGCTTTAATAACATTTTAGAACTGTAAAAAAAAACAAAAACAGACGTATCTGACCAAATAACACAGTTGTGAGGGATTCATTTTTGGCCATTTGGTCAGTATTTATATAATATTTGTGCAACACTTCTGTCACTGAAATAAGAAATGCTCTTTCAAGATGCATTTTTACTTTAATTTTTTTCTTAAATGTCCTTTTTGATCCACAGTTTTTTCCCCGTGTACCAGAGCATCAAAAAGTTTAGAAGATACTGAAGTTTAGCTTAAGTTTAATGAGATTTCTTTGATTTTTGATGCAAACAAATAATAGTAATCTCAATAATCCTCTAATTTGAAGCCTTAATGATGACCTGAACATTGGATACTAAAGTTAGAATCACATTTAGAGTTTCAGTGTTCGATATTTGATTGAATTCAGTTCATTTTCTTTCAACTCTGATGGTTTATGAAGCATATTTGAGCCACTAAATGCAGATTATTGCAGCTTTACGTCGGAATAATTAATTCTAGTGAGGAAAGACGAGGCAACACTTGTTGATTTGTGATCCGTGAATGATTTTTAAATAATCTTCTTTCCATCTGAACCCTCCAGTCTCTGAGGCTGATGCTGCACCGGGCCTCAGAGGGCGGAGTCAGCAGCCCGTTGCTACGGCGAGCCAGAGGAGACAAACAGGTGGAGTACCTGGACCTGGACCTGCATACGAGCCGATCAGCACCCAGCAGACAGGTAGCAGCTCAGAACCACAGACCAACACTGAACGACAGGTTTTACATGCTTCTGTTGCTGCAATTATCTTCAATACAATGATCATCCTGTCTGCAGGGAGTTTGGCCACTAGAGGGCGCTAGTTTACAAGTTTAGTCCACAATTACTCCAAACCTCTACAAAATTATATTAATATGAAAAATGATTCAAGCTTTTCTAAAATGACTACAACCTGTAACAAATGACACAAAAATAAGTGAAATTTTACTTGAAACTTGTCCTAAATGAGTCAAAATTTGCCCAGAATGATTAAAACTTGTTCAAAATGACACAAAACAATGTTGAAATATATAATAATTGCTCAAAAATGATTTAAGATCTGTCCAGAATGATGTAAAAAATCATTTAAAATGACTCCAAATCTCCCAAATTCAGCAGAGACGTCCTCAAAATTATTCAAATCTGTTCAAAATTACTTTAAATTTATTCAAAATGACTAAAAAATAATTGAAAATGACTAAAACCTGTACAAAATGAAGCACAAAACTTGAAAATTTGCTTCAAATGTGTTGAAAATGCATCAAACGTTCAAAATTCCTTAAAATTTGTCCAGAATGATGCAAAAATAGTAAAAAGAATATATAATTTTTAACCGTATTCGCTGAGTATAAACTATTTTTTTATTCAGATGTAAAATAATCATAAATGTGAGGATTCTTTCTGCTTTTACAGTTTTTTGGAGTAATTTCTGCCTTTTTTTAAACATTTAAATGTTTTCCAGTGAGTTGTTTGTGAGTTCTGAGTATAAAAACTTCTATGTGTGAACAGAAACGCTGCACAGCTGAAGGCGGAGTCGGCGGCAGCGACTCGTCCGGAGCCGGCGAGGAGCGTGCACGAGGCGAGCGTGCACGAGGCGAGCGTGCACGTGTAGACTACGTGGTGGTGGATCCCAAACGGACCAAAGCTCTGAGGAACACCAGGGAAGCCTGGCATGATGGGAGGATGTCCACGGAGAAGGACAAGAGTTAGGACACCCTCAGTACTCTGTCTGGAGGAAGTAATAGATTACTTCTGACATTACTTCAGCCACACAGTTAGGACACCCTCAGTACTCTGTCTGGAGGAAGTAATAGATTACTTCTGACATTACTTCAGCCACACAGTTAGAACACCCTCAGTACTCTGTCTGGAGGAAGTAATAGATTACTTCTGACATTACTTCAGCCACACAGTTAGGACACCCTCAGTACTCTGTCTGGAGGAAGTAATAGATTACTTCTGACATTACTTCAGCCACACAGTTAGAACACCCTCAGTACTCTGTCTGGAGGAAGTAATAGATTACTTCTGACATTACTTCAGCCACACAGTTAGAACACCCTCAGTACTCTGTCTGAAGGAAGTAATAGATTACTTCTGACATTACTTCAGCCACACAGTTAGGACACCCTCAGTACTCTGTCTGGAGGAAGTAATAGATTACTTCTGACATTACTTCAGCCACACAGTTAGGACACCCTCAGTACTCTGTCTGAAGGAAGTAATAGATTACTTCTGACATTACTTCAGCCACACAGTTAGGACACCCTCAGTACTCTGTCTGGAGGAAGTAATAGATTACTTCTGACATTACTTCAGCCACACAGTTAGGACACCCTCAGTACTCTGTCTGGAGGAAGTAATAGATTACTTCTGACATTACTTCAGCCACAGACTTAGAATGACGGGTTTATGAGCTGCTACTGATTTAAAATCATTTAAAAACATTTTCATTAGGGAAAATAAAGATTAAAGAAATATTACAATATTTATATATTTATGTTCCATGGAAATATTAAGTTGAAGTAATTAAATTCACAGAATTATTGAGTTGAAATTATTAAATTTACAGTAAACATAACTTTACAGTAATGTTGAGTAATGTTGAGTTAAAATAATAAAATTTGCGTAAATGTTGAGTTAAATTCAGAGAAATATTGACTTAGAGGATTTAAAATTCACATAAATTTTGAGTTAAAATAATTTAATTCACAGAACTACTAAGTAATTAAATTGACAAATATTTAATTCAATTCACAGAAATATTGAGTTAAAGTTATTAATTCATAAATATTTCATTAAATTCTCAGAAATATTCAGATAATTAAATTTACAGAAATATTGAGTCAAAATTATTAGCTTCACATAAATATTTAATAAAATTCACAGAAATATTCAGTTAAAGTAAATAAATTCACAGAGATATTGAATTAAATTCACAGAAATATTGACTTAAATCAGTCAAATTCCCACAAATATTAGTTATCTTAGTCAAAAATGACACAAATATCAGGTTCAAATTATTAAATTCACAGGAAATACGGTAAAAACGGTCAAAATCATTGATTATAAACTCTTTTTCATGTCATTACATCCCACAAATTTAAAAAAATCTGAGGTTGAAGTCAGTAAACTGACATTGTTCTGACAATTCATTGTTGATTTATTGAGCTGTTAATCAGTAGCAGCTTCTAAACCCTTCAGTAAAAACATGTTGCTGCTGATTTAAACTCAGAATCTGATGACTAACTCAAACACGTGTCACAGGAAAGAGTCTCGGGTTAAAATAAAGATTTATTATCTTCATTCCTCCTGCACAGAAAGAATCAGTTGATGCTGGAATGATTTATATGTTTGGAAGACAGAATTCAGAACCGAATTTCCCTCTGGGGATTAATAAAGTCTGTCTAAGTCTCAGACACGTAGAAATCTAGTTTGACCTGAATGCTGTGATTCCTGCTGAAACAGAAAAGAATCAGGATGAATCTAATGATCAATAAATCAGAGAATCTGAAGAATTCTCCACACAAATCTGATCTGTCCACAGGATGGACGAAATCTGTTCACTAATGTGATGAAAATAGAATAAACAACAAAATAAACACGACAAAATAACACAACGCTTCACTCTGATCTCTGCTACTGCATTTTCATTCTTTCATGAAATAAGAGCAAAGACGAGGTGAAAACGGTGCAAAGTTTCCCTCCTCCCTGGATGTTTTCACACAGTCTCACCTATGGATGTTGTTGTCATGGTGACCAACTCCAAACAACAACATGCAGGGCAGGTAAACAGAAAGAACCATTAAATTAAACCATTAAATGAGAAGGTGTGTCCAAACTTCGGACTGGTGGTGTAATTATTGAGGTTGAAACTCTTCAAAACCACGAATGAATGTGACTGTTGTGGTAAAGTTCATTCTGACAGATGACTGATTTACATCCCTGCAGTCTGAGGAGCAAACACACCTGAGCAGGTGTTACTGCATGTGAGACGTCCGTCCTCTGCAGCTGATCTGCTGGCTGACTCACTGATGGTAACTCACTCAGCGTTGTTGTTGTTGTTGTTGTTTAGTCACCATGGCAACCAGACCTGAGGCGGTTCTTATAAGTTGACCTGCTTCTCTGGAACTGAATCAGTGTGACGACGACACTGGAGGAACGAGCTTCAGTTTGGAGGCTGGACGTGAGTTTTACACTTCTGCAGAAAGATGTTCAACCTTTCTGCACACAGATCCGTCACACAAAAAAAATCTAATAAATCTGTAAAAGGTTCAACCTGACTTCCTCAGAATCAGACGAGATGAAACCACCAAAATGTATCTGCTCCTTGGATGTTTTCTGGTCGTCCAGCAGATGTCCTCAGATTGTCTCACCTGCCAGGGTTCTACCTGTTGGTGTCACGCTGCCCCCATCAATCCATTGCTGTTGTTGCTATGACGACCAGCTCCAAACAACAACATGCAGGGCAGGGAAACAGGAAGGGATGATGGAAATGTCCCTCCTCGTAGCTGCAGGTCCAGATCCAGCTGGTTCTGGTGGGACAGTGATGATTGTGCTGCTGCTGGTCTCAGATCTGTTCCCTGCTGTTGTTGCTGAGCAGCAGTGGGAGTTTCCTCAGTGCTGGGAATGTTTCTGTGTTTACATGCAGATCCTTGACGCCTCTCTGGCCACAGACAGACTCAGATACTAGGAGCTGCAGCTGGTTTGGTTCATTTACTGTGAAAAGTTCCACATTTCATATAATGAAATCAGCAAAAAGTTCATCCTGACCTCCTCAGAATCAGATGAGATAAAAACGGTGCAAAGACGAGATGGAAAAAGTGCAAAGAAGAGATGGGAAAAGTGCAAAGAAGGGATGAAAACGGTGCAAAGATGAGATGGAAAAAGTGCAAAGAAGAGATAAAAATGGTGCAAAGACGAGATGGAAAAAGTGCAAAGAAGAGATAAAAATGGTGCAAAGACGAGATGGAAAAAGTGCAAAGAAAAGATAAAAATGGTGCAAAGACGAGATGGAAAAAGTGCAAAGAAGAGATGGGAAAAGTGCAAAGAAGAGATGGAAAAAGTGCAAAGAAGAGATGGGAAAAGTGCAAAGAAGGGATGAAAACGGTGCAAAGATGAGATGGAAAAAGTGCAAAGACGAGATAAAAATGGTGCAAAGACGAGATGGAAAAAGTGCAAAGAAGAGATAAAAATGGTGCAAAGACGAGATGGAAAAAGTGCAAAGAAGAGATAAAAATGGTGCAAAGACGAGATGGAAAAAGTGCAAAGAAGAGATGGGAAAAGTGCAAAGAAGAGATGGGAAAAGTGCAAAGAAGGGATGAAAACGGTGCAAAGACATCCTCTGCATCACCCGTCACTCATGGCTCCTGAGTGTCCTTCAGTGTTGTTGTTGCTGTTCTTTAGTCACCATGGCAACCAGACCTGAGGCTGTTCTTATAAACTCACCTGCTTCTCTGAAACTGAACCAGTGTGACGACAACCCTGGAGGAACGTGCTTCAGTTTGGAGGCTGGACGTGAGTTTTACACAACTTCTGCAGAAAGATGTTCACACACAGACTCATTAACACACGATCAGATAGCAGCAGAATAACCAGAGAAATGAACACAAACCAGACCGGCTGGATTCTGTTGTTTTCCTCTTGGCAGGTGATGCGACTGTTTTTCCATTTAGTGCATCTTCTTCTGCTGGAAACTGAAAGTACTTGAGGGCTGGAAATTTACATCCTTTGACAGCCGCCTCGTTTCATTCCCACGTGAGATCGGAGGCGAAAAGGTGAGACGTTCACAGAGTCGTAGAAGCAAACATCAGAGAGAGATAAGAATCACTCAGCTGTGACATTAAACACTTGACCTGGAATCATCGGAGCACTGAAAGGTAAAAAGAAATGATGAAAAAATAATTTAAAAAGTCGTTGAAATGTGTTCAAAATGAATCAAACGTGTCCTAAAGGAGTCAAAATTTGCTCAGAATGATTAAGACTTGTACAAAATGACACAAATCAATGTTGAAATAAGGAATTAGTCGTCAAAAATTACTCATAGTCTGTCCAAAATGATGCAAAAATGATTGAAAATAACTAAAACCTGCACAAAATAGCGTTAATATTAAAAATTATTCAGGTTTGTCTAAAATGACTAAAACCTGTAACAAAGGACACAAAAATATTTTAAAATGTACCTGAAACATGTTCAAAATGAATCAAACGTGTCCTAAAGGAGTCAAAATTTGCCTGGAATGATTCAAACTTGTACAAAATGATACGAAACAATGTTGAAATGAATTATAATTGGTAAAAATTACTCAAAATCTGTCCAAAATAATGCAAAAAAAATATTCAAAATGACTCTGAAATTTTCTAAATTCAATAGAGAATAATTCAAATGAATCAAATCTGTTCAAAATTACTTGAAATTTGTTCAAAATCACTCAAAAATGATTGAAAATAACTGAAACCTGTACCAAATGATACAAAAATAATTTAAAATGTACTTGAAATGTGTCCTAAATGAATCAATATTAGCCCAGAATGAGTAAAGCTTGTACAGAATGACACAAAACATTGATGAATTAAATAATACTTAGTCAAAAATGACTTAGATCTGTCCAAAGTAAAGCAAAAAATCATTTAAAATGACTCCAGATTTCCCAAATTCAGCAGAGACTTCCCAGAATTATTCAAATCAGTTCAAAATACTTCAAATTTGTCCAGAACGACTCAAAAATAGTAAGAAGAATTTTATACTTTTAACAGAATTCGCTGAGTATAAATAATTAATTTTGGTAAATATTAATTCAGACATGTAAAATAATGAATCAAACATGAAAACATTTTTGTTGAAATTTCACAGCTCATTGAGCAGAAAAACTAAAATAATGGTAGAAAATACATATTCTTAACCCTCCTGTTGTTCCCATTTACAGCACCCAAAAATATTGTCCCCTTGTCTGAAAAAAATCCCAAAAATTCAGCAAAAATTTCCCCCAATTTATAAAAATTTGCAACATCTTCAGGAAGAAAATTCCCATAGAAGTTTTATTTGAAAAAAAATCCCCAAATTTGGCAAGAAATAAAAATTTTAAAAATAAATAAAAATTGTAAATATTTTCAAAAAATGAATAAAAATTTTCCTCAAAAAATCCT
This sequence comes from Amphiprion ocellaris, assembly GCF_022539595.1. Lineage (NCBI taxonomy): Eukaryota > Metazoa > Chordata > Actinopteri > Pomacentridae > Amphiprion > Amphiprion ocellaris. Next base: position 1,638,065 of record NC_072788.1, read on the forward strand.
AAAAATATCTAAAGTGATTACATATATATCAGTAAAAGTTCTCATATTTTCTTTCTAATTTCACTGGATTTTGGTTGATTTTTCTCTGAATGTTCTTAAAGAAACATTTTTTTTTAGCATTTCTTTTTTTCCCCATCAAAAAATGTTCAATAATTTCCCAAAAATGTTGAAAATGTGGAAGTTTTCACTGTGAAAATATATTTCTTTCTCCACATTTTTAAACTTTAAAACGGGTCAGTTTGACCCGCAGGACGACATGAGGATTAAAAATGTGCTGGTTTTTATTTTCAAGCAACAAAAATGATCTGAAAGTAGGTAGAAAGTATCTAAAGTATGCATGAAAATGAGACTTTTGTACTTTCTCAATAATAATTTTCCACAAATCCTCATGAATTAGATTTAATGTTGCAAAGAAACAGGTTGTGTTTGTGATCATGTTTATGAATGTGGGGCAGACTGAGTGAAACACCTGTTCTGTTGCTAGGAAACATGTAGCGATGATGTCATCTGACAAACCGGTTTCCTGACAAGAAATCAAACACGACAGCTCAAAGACTGAAGACGTCTGAGGGAGTCGCTGACAGAACGCTGCCGTGAGTTCAACAGGTGGATCAGAACTCACCTGGACTCTGACAGCCAATCAGAGAGTTCAACAGGTGGATCAGAGCTCACCTGGACTCTAACAGCCAATCAGAGAGTTCAACAGGTGGATCAGAACTCACCTGGACTCTGACAGCCAATCAGAGAGTTCAACAGGTGGATCAGAACTCACCTGGACTCTAACAGCCAATCAGAGAGTTCAACAGGTGGATCAGAGCTCACCTGGACTCTAACAGTCAATCAGAGAGTTCAACAGGTGGATCAAAGCTCACCTGGACTCTGACAGCCAATCAGAGAGTTCAACAGGTGGATCAGAGCTCACCTGGACTCTAACAGTCAATCAGAGAGTTCAACAGGTGGATCAGAGCTCACCTGGACTCTGACAGCCAATCAGAGAGTTCAACAGGTGGATCAGAACTCACCTGGACTCTGACAGCCAATCAGAGAGTTCAACAGGTGGATCAGAACTCACCTGGACTCTGACAGCCAATCAGAGAGTTCAACAGGTGGATCAGAACTCACCTGGACTCTGACAGCCAATCAGAGAGTTCAACAGGTGGATCAGAGCTCACCTGGACTCTAACAGCCAATCAGAGAGTTCAACAGGTGGATCAGAACTCACCTGGACTCTGACAGCCAATCAGAGAGTTCAACAGGTGGATCAGAACTCACCTGGACTCTAACAGCCAATCAGAGAGTTCAACAGGTGGATCAGAACTCACCTGGACTCTAACAGCCAATCAGAGAGTTCAACAGGTGGATCAGAGCTCACCTGGACTCTAACAGTCAATCAGAGAGTTCAACAGGTGGATCAAAGCTCACCTGGACTCTGACAGCCAATCAGAGAGTTCAACAGGTGGATCAGAACTCACCTGGACTCTAACAGCCAATCAGAGAGTTCAACAGGTGGATCAGAACTCACCTGGACTCTGACAGCCAATCAGAGAGTTCAACAGGTGGATCAGAACTCACCTGGACTCTGACAGCCAATCAGAGAGTTCAACAGGTGGATCAGAGCTCACCTGGACTCTAACAGCCAATCAGAGACTCCGGCATAAACAGCAGAGCAACGCTTCAATCGTTTCCGGTGTCTGTGATGAACTGTTGTTTCTCTGACAGTGAGGAGATGATGTGCAGGATTCTGCTGCTGCTCAGCTTCAGCTCCAGTGTCTCTGGTCAGTTTATTCCTTTGTATTTACAAATCTCTTCACCATAGAACCTGATATAGACTGGTAGTCATGTGTGTTTATTGTCTGTTTTTATTTTTACCGATGCAGTAACTCCTGCTGCTGCTGCAGGAAAAAATCCTAGAGGAAACACATAGCTAGTGTTACAGCAAGCTATAACTTTATTAGTGTAACATAGAATAAGCTAGTTCGCTAGGTAGTTCGTGCAACAGTAGGCTAATATAGCATAAAATCATTAACTTATAAAGCTGGTTAATTAGCTGGGTAGCTACTGCAGCAGTAAGCTAATATAGCACAAAATTATTAGTTTATCATAAAGTCGACCAATCAGCAAAGTAGCTAGTGGTACAACAAGCTAATATAGCATAATTTTATTAGCTTAACATAAAGTAAGCAAGTTATCCTTTCATATAATAATAAATCATTTTTACTGCTGGTTACCTCTCATGTTATTGCATTTGATTATATAATTGATTGTGAAACATTACAGCCATTGATGACTCAGTGAACCCTCCAGCTGCTAAACATCAGTGAGCATGTTAGCATGAAAGTACCTGTATATGATCAGAGGGCTGGCGGGGTCTGGGTTTACTGACAAATGTCAACTCATGACCTTTTGTGTGCTGTGGGAACACGAGGCCTCTGGAATGTGATGCTGAAATATGAGTCACACTGAGTTTAGTGTGTTCATGACTCAAGTGGCAATAAAAACAGTCCTCAGGGCAGCGTTTCCTCAATCATTCTTAGTTCCTACTTAAACCAGGATTATTGGACAGCTGGAAGGTGTGAATGGCAGCTGTTATTCACTTCCTCCTCATGCACTTGCAGAATCTGAACATGTATGCTTAAAGAAAAGTTCTGACGTCCAGTGACAGAAACAGTTATTCACACAGTGATATTTCACTGCTTGCTGCATTCTCTCTGTCTCTCTGTCCTCTCAGGAGTCCTGTCCTTTAACAAGGCTTTACACTATGAGGCTGAGGAGAACAGCAACGTCACCGTGGAGTGGAGCTTCGCCTTGACAACCGGCCTCAGCATCTCCTCCCTGAAGATCCACTGTTTGCTGCTCCCTGACCTGCAGGTGTTTTATCACCTGGACCACAGCGTGGAGGAGCCTCAGCACCAGCGGTTTGCTGGACGGGTCCAATGCGACACAGAGGCTCTGACTGCAGGACGAGTCCGGCTGCTTCTGTCCAGGACCAGGACAGACGACTCGGGCCGCTACCTGTGCAGGATGGTCACCGGGTTTGGCAAGGAGGTCAGAGAGTTCTGGCTCAACGTCACCGGTACGTTCCCAGTCTGTCACAATGCACAAATCAACCACAAAAACACGCAAAGAGACACAGAACTACCACAAAATGACACAAAGAGACACAAAACAACCACAAAAACACGCAAAGAGACACAGAACTACCACAAAATGACACAAAGAGACACAAAACAACCACAAAAACACGCAAAGAGACACAGAACTACCACAAAATGACACAAAGAGACACAAAACAACCACAAAAACACGCAAAGAGACACAGAACTACCACAAAATGATACAGAGACACAAAACAACCACAAAATGACACACACAAACACAAAATGACACAAAGAGACACAAAACAACCACAAAACACATAATTTAACCACGAATAGACACAAAACAACCACAAAAACACGCAAAGAAACACGGAACTACCACAAAATGACACAAAGAGACACAAAACAACCACAAAAACACGAAGACACAGAAATACCACAAAACACATAAATTAACCACAAAGAGACACAAAACAACCACAAAATAACACAAAGAGACACAAAACAACCACAAAATGACACACACAAACACAAAATGACACAAAGAGACACAAAACAACCACAAAATGACACACACAAACACAAAATGACACAAAGAGACACAAAACAACCACAAAAACACACAAAGAGACACAGAACTACCACAAAATGACACAAAGAGACACAAAACAACCACAAAAACACGCAAAGAGACACAGAACTACCACAAAATGACACAAAGAGACACAAAACAACCACAAAAACACGCAAAGAGACACAGAACTACCACAAAATGACACAAAGAGACACAAAACAACCACAAAAACACGCAAAGAGACACAGAACTACCACAAAATGATACAGAGACACAAAACAACCACAAAATGACACACACAAACACAAAATGACACAAAGAGACACAAAACAACCACAAAACACATAATTTAACCACGAATAGACACAAAACAACCACAAAAACACGCAAAGAGACACGGAACTACCACAAAATGACACAAAGAGACACAAAACAACCACAAAAACACGAAGACACAGAACTACCACAAAACACATAAATTAACCACAAAGAGACACAAAACAACCACAAAATAACACAAAGAGACACAAAACAACCACAAAATGACACACACAAACACAAAATGACACAAAGAGACACAAAACAACCACAAAATGACACACACAAACACAAAATGACACAAAGAGACACAAAACAACCACAAAAACACACAAAGAGACACAGAACTACCACAAAATGACACAAAGAGACACAAAACAACCACAAAAACACGCAAAGAGACACAGAACTACCACAAAATGACACAAAGAGACACAAAACAACCACAAAAACACGAAGACACAGAACTACCACAAAACACATAAATTAACCACAAAGAGACACAAAACAACCACAAAACACATAATTTAACCACAGACACAAAACAACCACAAAAAGACACAAAACAACCACAAAAAGAGACAAAACAACCACAGAATAACACAAAGAGACACAAAATAATGACAAAAACATGGAGAAACAAACATTTTAATCTCTGAATCTACTTTCGCTTTAGAAAAGCTTCAGTAAATTTCCAAACACAGCTGGGAGTGGTTTTTTTTTTTTTTTTTTTTTTAACACAATTACAGAGACAAGCAGACCTGTTCAGCAGAACACCACAAAGATCTGATGTGACGTCAGAGTTCAGGGACAGGAAGTGAAAGCTGGATTGAAGGTTCTCAGGGTCAGACGTGACCATTAAGGTTCAGAAACCATGTTAGAAGCTTCAGGTGTGAGTGGATGTGAGCTGGTTCTGTTTCCTCAGTAAATGACTCACCTGTGTGCTCCACAGCTGCAACAGTCAGAACCACACCTGAACCTCCCAGTGCGGTCAGAACCTTGCTGCTGGTTGCCATGGCAGCAGGGGTGGTGGTTCTGTTGACCTCCTGCTGCCTGGTGCTCCACTGACGTCCGATCTGAGTCTAACGAGGATCTGGCGCCCTCTTGCTGCTCCAGAAGGAACCTGCAGGTGAGTCACACCTGGCTCTGCTGCAGAAGCTTCACCGCAGAGTTGTGGTTCTGGACCGACCCGGTTCCGTGGAGGCGGGACCGCAGCGTTCTTGTTTACCTGCCTGGAGGAGCTCTTGAAGCTCAGGTGATCACAGATGTTCTCGCTGATGTTTAAAAGTGAAACCGGTTTACGGGGACTTTGGTGTAAATGTGAATGTTTTCAGACAGAATTCACTAAATCTGTTCCTCAACTTTCTGTGATCCTCTTCGGTTTACGTTTTCCATATCTGGGTTTTCACGTGTTGGTTAAATAAACGTTGCAGTAACCGTTCTGTAATCTTCATGTCAGTGGATCATGGATTGTAAATACATAAAGTAATGATACAAGTCTTCACCTGAATAATCAACACTGACTTTATGTTTTGGAATATTTATACTTTGTCTGTCGATAAATGTACTTTTTTTCTTTTAAATATTAAAAAAAATGCTTTTATTGCAAGTAGTGCTTTTATTTTCAGGCTACATTTCTCTTTTAATGCTGCAGTAAGGGGACCAAGCAAACATACACGAGGATTTGTTTTGATAGTTGCCTTTTTTTTGTTGCATGAATAAAAACCAGATTTGGTGTTTAGAGTGTGTCACCTGGAGTGGATGTAAAACTGGTCTGGTGTCAGTTTTAACCAGAACTCTGATGTGTTTGTCTTCCTAAAATGCCATGTGTCTGACTCCTCGTCACACTTTGAATCAGAAAACAAAGATTATGACTTCTTGATGAACAACATCCTCATCTTCGGGACATTTTATATACACAAATGCAAATCCATGATGGTAAATCCTAGATTTTATGTGTTTCATGAGGAGTTTCTGTCCTTCACTAAAGCCCTTAAAAATGAAGTCTAAACATGCAATGAAACTGTTCAATGTGATTGAGAATTACGATCTGCAAAAAAACGCCTTAGCTCTATGTTTTGTTCTGTTTTATTTATATTTATTTATTTTTTTTCCTTTTTTGCTTTGATTCTATTTCATTCTCTGACTGCGCTTCATATAATTTTCAAGAACTGCCTCTTTTAATAGATTTATATAATATTTTACTGCACTGGAAGCACCTGTTCGTTATAAAAAATGCCTTTGTAGAGACTGTATTCTACAGTGTTTTGTTAAATGATTTTGTCAATAAAGGATTTTTAAAAAAACATCGACGTGACCGGATGTGACTTCCTCTTCCTGTTTTTGTCCTCCGTGTCCCTTCCGGGGCTCCGTAGTTTTAAACATTCGCGCTCACAGCCTCCTACCTTACAGACCATCATGGCGTCCTGTTCGGCTGCTCCAGGTCTCGACAACAGCGGATCATTTCTGTGTGATAATTATGAAAACTTTGTGAGTTCAGCGGTTAATCCTCCGTCTAAAGCAGGGACTTGTGTGTACGATCGTCAGTTCCTGCTTGGACTACGGACTTTGAACACTTTTCAAGCCGTAAACTCGGACACTCTGGAGAGGCTCCGGAGCTCCGGACTGCTGCGGCCAGCGGCTGAGGTGGCGGCGGGGCTTCCTGCCTTCACAGACCGGCGCAGGGAGAGACGGCGGCGGGGCTGCAGGGCTGGGCTAAAGGCTAAGCTGAGAGCTAACCCGTTTCAAACGCTGCTCCCGTCTGTTATACTGGCTAACGTACAGTCCCTGGAGAACAAACTGGACCATCTAAAGCTCGATGTGACCACCAGACGGGAGGTGAGAGACTGCTGTGTCCTGATTCTGACCGAGTCGGGGCTGAACTCGGCGGTACCTGACGCCGCCATTAGCCTCCAGGGGCTAACTACGTTCCGAGTGGATGGGAGCCGGGGTGGAGGTACAGTATTATACATCAATGATAAATGGTCAGATAACTCAGTAGTGGTCTGTAGTCAGTGCTGTCCTGACATAGAGCTCGTTGCTGTGAAATCCAGACCTTTTTTCCTGACCCGTGAACACTCCATTGTTGTCATCATGGCGGTGTTCATCCCCCCCAGTGCGAACACTAAGGAGGCCCTGAGTGTTCTGTACCAGACCATCACACAGCTGCAAACCACACATCCAGAGGGCATCTTCATTGTAGCTGGAGATTTCAATCAGGCCGACATGAAGACTGTTCTCCCCCATTTCCACCAACATGTGGACTTTGCAGCTAGAGGATGCGACACACCTTACTTTGTTTACACCAACATCAGGAATGGTTATAAAGCTGCCCCCCGCCCCCACCTCGGCTTCTCTGACCATGTGTCTGTGATGCTAACACCAGCATACAGACCCCCGCTGACCAGAGGAAACCCCGCTGGGAGGCAGGTGAGGGTCTGAGGGAGATGGAAGCCCTACAGGACTGGACATGTTCAGAGCTGCTGCAGTGGACAATGGACACCAACGTGGAGGAGAACTCTGCATCTGCATCATGAAACACATCTCCACCAGGCCCAAAGCCATGGAGGAATGGGAGAAGCTGCAAATAATACCGACAACTAGGGATGGGACCGATACCAACATAATTCACCAATCCATGAATCACGTTTGTTGAAATGACTCCACAGTGATTCCCTGCACCACAAATTAACCCTCCTGTGTTAAACGTTAAGATAATTCGAGAATTTACTCAACATTTGTCCAGTTTTAAAGAGATTTTATTCAGGTGCAGCTGCTGAAATGTGTTCAAAATGTAGAAATTAGCCCTATTTTTGTGAGCTTCTTTTATAGATACTTGACATGTCTAACAAAGTTTTTCATTTACAGTGAAAACCAAACGTTTTTATCTTCTAACAAACTGGCAACAAGATGATTAAATGTTTTTCGGGACTTCGGGGGTTTCATAGATTTTCGAGCAGAACCAGAAATCTAAGAATCTTTGAAGGTTTCGATGCTTTTAGAGCCCAAAGAACACTGATGACCAAAATGTGTACAGGACACTGAAAACATATCATCACATTAATGTTGTACGAAAAGTCATTAAATATGAAGGAAAAAAGATGTTGATCATTTATTTAGAGATGTTAAACACTGAATGGAGTCAAAGATAATTAGAGAATTTATTCAACATTTGTCCAGTTTTAAAGTGATTTTTATTCAGGTTCTGCTGCTGAAATATGTTTCTAACAAACTGCGTTAGAGAAGTTTACCCTTTGTGTGTTTCTGTCTTGGATTTAATAAATACTGAGTCAATTTGAAACTCGTACAGTTGCATATTTGTTTTCATGATGGGATTTTTCCTGTTTTTCTGACTTCCTTTTCTGACCTTATACTTATCTCAAGTTACCTTTTGGGACATACATGCATACATTGATACAGATCATACTTGCCTGTAGAGAGGAATTTATTACAGCCTCATATAAAATCAGCAATAATGACAATATTAAAGCAAACAGAGATCTGGTATCAGAATAGTATCGGCAGATTTCCAAATTCAGGGATGGGATCGGTGCATCCCTACCGACAACCCTGCAGTAAAATCCATCCCCTCCCTGATGAAACAGCACTGAACCTCAGCTTGGCTGTGGTCTGTAAGACCCTGGGGAAAGTGAATGTACTCCAGGCAGCAGGTCCTGACAACATTCCAGGACAAGTACTCCGGGAGTGAACCGACCGGCTGGTACAGGTGCTTCCGGACGTCTTTATCACCTCACTGGAGCAGACTGTTGGTCCATCCTGTCTTAAATCTGCCACCATCACCTGCCCTACGACTACCGCCCTGTGGCACTTCCACCCATCATGAGGAAGTGCTTTGAGAGGCTGGTAAAGGACCACATCATCTCCACACTGCCTCCTGGACTCCACCCGTATCAGTTTGCTTACCGGCCGAACCGCTCCACAGAGGATGCCATCTCTCTCCATCTGAGCCTGGTACATCTACATGTGAATGCTGCTGACTGACTACAGTTCATCATTTAACACGATCATCCCCCAGCAGCTGGTCAGCAAACTGAGTCCACTGGATACCAGCACCTCCATGTGCAACTGGCTGCTAGACTTCCTCACTAACAGACCACAGTCAGTGAGAGTAGGAAACACCATCTCCAGATCCATCTGTCTCCATCGGATCCCCACAGGGATGTGTTCTGAGCCCACTACTGTTCACGCTGCTGACACATGACTGCTGCTCTGCATCCTCCTCGAACCACATCATTAAGTATGTGGATGACACAACAGTAGTGGGTCTCATTCGGGACAATAACGATCTGTCCTACAGAGAGGAGGTGAAGCTGCAGGTGGACTGGTGCAGCGTGAACAATCTGCTCCTGAACATCGAGAAGACCAAGGAGTTGATCATCGACTTCAGGAGGAAGCAGCCCAGTCATTCACCTCTCATCATTGACAATAAAGCTGTGGAGGTGGTCAGCAGCACCAGATTTCTGGGGGTGCACATCACGGACAGTCTGGACTGGTCATTAAACACATCATCTCTGGTCAAACAGGCTCAGCAACGTCTGCACTTCCTGCAACAGATGAAGAGAGCACAGCCGTCTCCTCCCATCCTCACCACCTTCTACAGAGGCACCATAGAGAGCTGCTGACCAGCTGCATCTCCATCTGGTTTGGCAGCTGCAGGGCCTCAGACAGGAAGTCGCTGCAGAGGGTGGTGAGGATGGCAGAGAAGATCATGGGGACCTCTCTTCCATCCATCCAGGATGTTGGACACAAGTGCTGTCTCAGCAGAACCCAGAACATTATCAAAGACTCCACACACCCCCACCATGGACTGTTCTCCTGCTCCCCTCTGGGAGGAGGTTCTGGAACAGTTTCATCCCCCAAGACATCAGACCCTTGAATTCAAATAATGCTTCTGGGCCCCTACCATTCTCCTCCGTCTTTAACAATCCTGTCACCTCCTCCCTTGAAGCAGTCCTTCACTATCAGACTTGCCATGCTCCTTCCCATAACTACCATCAGCTTCTACAGTAGACCCTCATCAGCTCCCTCAGCCTCACAACCCTCTGGTGTTAATGCTGCCAATCTGATTCAGATTCCTCTGAAGCATACCTCCTCCCTCACCTCACTATACTCCTGTCAATTTCATCCTTTTAAATAAGATAAGATAAGATAAAGTACTTTATTTCTCCCCACTCCAGGGGAAATTTACATTGTTACAGCAGCTTTATTTACAATATATACAAGGGTGGCAAAATTTTTTAACAGAAAAAATAAAAATAAGAATAAAGTTTAAAAGTGCAGAGATGTGCAGTGCAAGAATGTCTGTGCAAATTTTATGGTTTGGGGTGGTAATGATATAGTCCAGTTTATGTTAACATCAGCCAGTGATGCTGATGTTGTAAAGTCTTATAGCAGATGGGATGAAGGACCTGCGATAGCGCTCTTTCTTGCAGGGTGGATGTCTCAGTCTGCTGCTGAAGGAGCTGCTTAAAGACCCCACAGTGTCATGCAGTGGGTGAGAGGGATTGTCCATGATGGATGTGAGCTTTGCCAACATCCTCCTCTCACCCACCTCCTCTATGGAGTCCAGGGAACAGTCCAGGACAGAACCAGCCCTCCTGACCAGTCTGTTTAGTCTCTTTCTGTCCCTTTCAGTGCTCCCTGCTCCCCAGCAGACCACTGCATAGAAGATAGCAGACGCTACCACAGAGTCATAGAATGTCCTAAGCAGAGTCCTGCACACTCCAAAGGACCTCAGTCTCCTCAGCAGGTGGAGACGACTTTGGCCCTTCTTGTACAGGACCTCTGTATTGTGTGTCCAGTCCAGTTTATTATTGAGGTGAACACCCAGGTATTTGTATGAGTCCATATCTGATCACTTAACAACAAATCCTTTTTATGTCATGATTTGATTTCTCAGATTTTTTTTTATCATTACAGAGACTTGGCTATCACAGGGAGATCATAGTGCACTGATAGAAGCAACTCTGCCTAATTTCTTTCATTTACATCAACCACACTGTCAGGCAGGGGAGGGGGTTGCTGTTATAGACAAGAAGGATTTTCAATGTAGTGCCACCTCACACAACAGCTTTTTTTTGAATATCTTGGTTTTGTAATTCATTTAAGGGCCCATCTTTGATTTTAATTATCTTCAGACCACCTTAGACGAACAGTATTTTTATTCACAAATTCTCTGAGCTTTTATCTTTTTTTATTTCCAAGTTTGAGAAAATTCGTGTCTTAGGCGATTTTAACATGCATGTCTGCTGCCCTCCTCAAATGTTTACTACAGACTTTTTAGATATGATTAACTCTTTTAATCTCAACTAATATTCACATAAAGTATAAATAACTGAGGTCCCAATCGGAACCTTGTGGAACACCACAAGTTACTTTTCTAAGATGTGACACGGTATTATTGAACTGTTTGAGCTCTTGAGCTCAATTGAGCTCTTCTGTGTTGAGATGCAGCGAGGAATGCTCAGATCTCTACATAGGGGAAACCAAACAGCCACTTAACAAGCATATGGCTCAACACAGAGGAGCCAGTTCCTCAGGACAGGATTCGGTGGTCCTCCTTCACCTCAAGGAAGAGGGACACTCATTTCAGAACACCAATGTTCAGATTTTGGACAGGGAGGACAGATGGTTTGAGAGAGGCGTGAAAGAAGCCATCCATATCAAAGTGGAGAAGCCATCTCTGAACAGGGGGGGTGGTCTGCAACATCATCTTTCACCATTTTACGATCAGGTCCTTTCAAAACTCCTCAAAAGAACTACTCAGCAGAATGACTCAGGTGAGGTGGCTCATGCTAACGACCACCATTAGCATACGAGGGCTCGGTGAAACTCACATTTCAACGACCCCCTTTGTCACTCCCTGGCTCCCAACGACCATCATTGAGGAGCCAGGTGGGCCTTGGCAATGATCGTCGGAATGTGAATAACACTGACCACACCTCACAGAGGTTATAAGCTGAGGCAACATCAACCACCACCAGAACTGAAGAAGCCTCTTGGATGAGAGGTGAAACGTCTTCAAGGAACCTTCTTAAAGTCCAGTTGGATTGATTTAAACAACTTTGGGTATTCAGTGATCAAAATATGGCCATCCTAGTTTCAGTCCAGCTTCTGCTTTGGTCATTTCAGGAAGTGGTTGAGCGTCCATCAGCTCAGAGTCACATCAGGTCAAACGAGAATCTATCAACGTGAATTTACAGTTTCACTTTTGTTTGAAATCACACATAAAACCACAAAAATCTCATAAATAAAATGTTAATTATTGGCCAACTCTGTTTAAATTAGGTTCTGTGCAGCCAAGAAAATGCAAATAAACTCTAAAGTGAGCAGAAATGAATGGAGGTGAGCACAAACTGGGAGGACTGAGGAGTTAAAATGAGCTGAACCTGCTGGGAAGACGGTAAAATGAGGACAAAGGTGAGGAATCTTCTATAGAGAAGTGATTTATTGCTGAGCGTGACGTTGTTTCACATGCTATCAGAACCACATGAACCACACAACTGTTATTGTGTCCCTTCAGTTTGTGGATCTTTATTGTCCAACAGAAGTGTTTGTATCATCGGGACAGAAACAAGGAAATCTGCTGCTTCATACGGTAACATTTTCCATTTTTTAACTGTAATTTTTAAACAATTCATTGTTTTTGTTGTTGTTTTACTGATTCTCCCTGTTTAGTTAAATTACAGAAAATAACCAGTAAAATCACAGGGAAAAAAACTTGTTAATTGCTTAAAAAAAAAACATAAAAAAAATAAAAAAAGGGAATAAAAAACTAAAAATCTGGTAGTAAAATTGCCAAAAAAACTTAACTGGCAGACTTCTGCAATGTTCAAAATGTGTCAAAATAACAAGAAACATCTGGAAAAATAATAGTAAAAAATTAACTGACACAAATATGATAAAATGGTGTAACTTTACAGTCAAATGTGAAAAAACAAACAATTCTTTATTAAAATAGTGATTTTAATGTTGACATTTACAGTTTTGGCTTGTTTTTTTTTGTTTTCTTTTGTGTGATTATACTGGATATTGTCAGCATTTATCAAACAAAGAAAAGTTAAGTTTTAAAAATTGTTTACCATTTTTCAGTCCAATTATATTTAATGTTTCTTTTAAATAACAGCAAATATTTGTAAAATAAATATTTTAAATGCACAAAAAACTGTCATTCTATGGTCACGTGTTGTAAAAGAACAACACTGATTTTTTTTTTAAATTTACGTATTTTTTGGTTTTTGTTTTTGTTTTGCTTTTTTTTTTTTACATCAACGTGTAAATTAATATTTTCTTTTCTGTGGTTTTACTAAATATTATCTATAATTTACCCAAGCAAGAAAAATCCAGAACATAAGTTAAAAAATTACAGATAAAAACTGTTTTTTTTTTGTTTTTTTAATCGTTTTTATACCTATTTTACTCTCATTATTTAACTTATGTTTTCCTTTTTATCTATTTTTGAAATGTTTCTCGTCTGCTGAAGTATGTTTTTCACTGGAGGAAGTCGTGGTTTTGATGCTACCTTCGGTCTTGAATAACAACCTGGAAGGTAGCACTGAAACTAGTTTCCCTGAACTGAGCTGATCTAATCAAGCATTTATTGACTGCTGGTCGATCTGATTGATCTCCTGCAGCAACAATAAAGGACTGAGAGAAAGGGAAGTGAATAAACTTCCTGCAACACTCATCAGCAACCCGCAGGTTTGTTCTTCTGACACGGACTTTTGTTCATTTTCTGCGTCACTTTTAATGTTGACCTCTTGTGTTCACAGAGGAGATGACGCCGCTGATCATCAGTCTGATCTCCTACATCCTACACCTGGTTCTGGCCGCCACACGCTTCCCCCGCTGTCTCCTGCTTCACCAACGCCACGCCAACTTCTGCAGTTAGGTAAAGTTGGCGAGATAGTCATAGATTCGGACTTCCGGCATCAATAACTCATGAGATATACGTTGTAAAAACATAAACAATGCCTCTTTCAAATCGCTGTAAGCTAGACAATGTGCTACGAGGCCAGTTTTATCAAAAGTCGCTGTCTTTCGAGCTGCAGAAATAACACTGATGTCTATGAGCAGCCGGCTGTGCAACGAGTGAACAGGGACCGTCTGCAAATAGCAAAACCGCTGCAACAGCGAAGAGAGACAAATATTCAATTACTTAACTTTTATACACTGTAGTGTCACTAAATTTACTGCAGCCATCAATTGTCTCCTGCTGGTCATACTACAACTCTTGGTTTGATTCTAAATAAAAAAATCAGAATTTTAAGGAATTTTTTTTAATCATTTTATTAGTAATAAAATACAATAACTTCCCTCTTGGTTACTGTAGCGTCACCAGAATCATTGGAGCCTTCAATTGGCTTCTGCTGGTCATACTACAACTCTTGGTTTGACACTAAATACAAAATCTGAATTTTAAGAAATTTTCATTATTTTAGTATTGTTTTATTAGTAATAAATTCAATAACTTCACTCTTGTTTACTTTAGTGTCACCAAAATCACTGGAGCCTTTAATTGGCTTCTGCTGGTCATACTACAACACTTGGTTTGATATTAAGTACAAAATTTGAATTTTAAATAATTTTTATTGGTAATAAAATTCATTAACTTCACTCTTATGTACTGTAGTGTCACCAAACTCGCTGCTGCCATCAGTTGTCTCCTGACTGTCATAGTACAACCCTTGGTTTGATATTAAATACAAAATCTGAATTTTAAGGAATTTTTATTATTTTCTTATTATTTTATTACTAATACAATTCAATAACTTCACTCTTACACGCTGTAATGTCATCAAATTCGCTGGAGCCATCAGTTGGCTCCTAATTGTCATACTACAACTCTTGGTTTGACATTAAGTAAAAAATCTGAATTTTAAGGAATTTTTGTAGTAAATAAAATTCACTTACTTTACTCTTAAACACTGCAGAAAAAATAAACACCATCCAACCATCAAAAGGGTCCTGCTGATCATACCTTCAGGTTTTTTCTTCCAAGTATTGTCCGTGCAGTCCTTAACTTGGAAAATATTATTAGCTGTTTAACATTAGGGTTTAAATGAATCAGTTAAGGCTGCAGCCTCGTAAGAAAGCGTCTGACTGTCTTTCTTCCCAGTCGTCAGTACTTGAGGAGACAGTCTAAACAGTTTAGTTTGGCATATTGATGTTATCTGATCCTCTCTTTGATGAGGAGTCCAAGTTCCATTACTATTCAGTATCATGTATTTGGACAAACAGGTGCACTGTGGATCTAAAAATATAGCCCCACATACATCAAGAGAAGAGCCGTCAAAGCTAATTTACTCATAATCCTTAAACTTCACATACAAGCATGCACACTAAATAGTGTGCACATCTTCACATGGCAATAAACAACCCAAATCATTAAAATTCAGTTACTTTTGGTTGTTAATGTTACACAATCTACCAAAAAAAAAAAAATGGATGACCACTTTTAACTGTTACAACAAAAAATATTTGAGATATATAACAACAATTTCATTACCAATAAAAAAAAAACTTAAAATCATGAAAAATAGTTAAATATCAAACCAAGAGTTGCAGTATGATCAACAGGAGCCAACTGAGTTAGACAGAGTGTAATCTTTTTGCAGTACATAAGAGGGAAGTTATTGAATTTTATTACTAATAAAATAATAAGAAAATAAGAAAAAAATTCCTTAAAATTCAGATTTTTTTATTTAATATCAAACCAAGAGTTGTAGTATGACCAGCAGGAGTCAACTGATGGCTCCAGTGATTTTGGTGACACTAAAGTAAACAAGAGTGAAGTTATTGAATTTTATTACCAATAACAATTCCTTAAAATTCAGATTTTGCATTTAGTGTCAAACCAAGAGTTGTAGTATGACCAGCAGGAGACAATTGATGGCTGCAGTAAATTTGGTGACACTACAGTGTATAAAAGTTAAGTAATTGAATATTTGTCTCTCTTCGCTGTTGCAGCGGTTTTGCTATTTGCAGACGGTCCCTGTTCACTCGTTGCACAGCCGGCTGCTCATAGACATCAGTGCTATTTCTGCAGCTTGAAAGACAGTGACTTTTGATAAAACTGGCCTCGTAGCACATTGTCTAGCTTACAGCGATTTGAAAGAGGCATTGTTTATGTTTTTACAACGTATATCTCATGAGTTATTGATGCCGGAAGTCCCAATCTGTGAATATCTTGCCAACTTTACCTAACTACCGTCTGCCCTGCTCCCACTGAAGACTTCCCCATTCCCCCACTCAGGTTCCCCATCAGCTAAGCTGCTCTGCTTAGCGTAGCCTTTTGGTTCTTAGTGTTCTGCTTGGCGTAAACTTACTCCTGTAGTTATTACTCGTAGTGTTCTAGTGTGTTCCTCTTGCTCTCCTGCCTGGATTTTACCCTCTGTGGGTTAGTCTTTCTGTTCTTAGTTAACGTTCAGTATTAGTGTAGTTTCACTGTCTGGCCGCTAGAGGGTGTAGTTTCCCCTCTCCCTTTATTTTTTTTTTTTTTTTTTTTTTTTTTTTTTTTTTTCCCCTCTCCCTTTAGTCAGTATTCAGAGTGACAGTACATCACTTCCGCTTGTCGCCTTTCTGTTAGTCTTGTAGTTCATATTATTTCCTTCTTGTGTTGTCTTTAAAAGCCTTCAACTCATACTCGAGTGTGTCGTTTCTCATACCCTGAGCCTCCTCGAGAACCGTAACAATTCCTTGTTCATTCTGGGCATATTTTGAGCCATTTTGCACATTTAGAGTGCACATTTTGGACATGTTTTTTTTACTTGTTTTAGACAGTTATTGGGTCATTTTGGGGTTTGTTTTGTTTTTTTTCCAAATTTAAGTCATTTTGGATAATTCTTAGTTCATTTTGGGCATATTTTAAGGTATTTTGGATGTGCAGTGTCATTTTGGACAATTCTAACTTATGAGTGAATTTTAACTTATTTTAGAACTACAAATTGTTTTGAAAATATTTTAAGTAATTTTGGTCGGGTTTCCAGTAATTTTGAGTTAGTTTGGAAACGGTTATTGTGGACACATGACAAATTTAGGACAAATTTTTAACTTGTCTTGGACATATTGCAACCTCTTCTGAACATATTTTGAAAAATTTGACACAAATTAGGCATTTTGAACAGTTATGGAGTCATTTTAGACTAATTTTAACTTGTTTTAGAGTTGGGTGATTTGACAGTCTGTCAAGCCTGCTCTGTTTGAGGCTGCTGTTTGGTGATTTGATGCATCTTTACTGCCACCTAGTGGAGAAAACCTTTATTGTTATCACTGCAGCTCCTAGGATGTCATACGTCTAATTTTATAATCTCTTATATCGTGAGAAGTGGAACTTTCCTGCATCACTGCGGCTCAGGTGGGTCAGGACACGGTGGAAACAGCTGTGGATGGCAGTGCAGTCGTCCTCTGTACAGCTCATCTGGATACCACTCACCCCTACTGTCGTACAAGTAGATACACCTCCAGGTTTTCATGTGAAATATGTGTGCAGTCAGCTGCTGTGGATGCATGTCGATGTTTGCAGGGAAGATCCACGTCAGCGTGACGTTGCTGTGCTCCTGGGCCTCATAGAAATCCTGAGTCTGACCTGCAGGAGTCAAACACAGCAGGGAGAGTCACTGTCACTGCAGAACTCGGTTAATTCAATGTCTCAGATTCACAAAACTCAGTTCTGTCAGATATTCTGAGAGTTATATATGGGGGGGATTCAATTCTGTAAAATATTTCACCTGAATTTAACATTTCCTCACACCTGAGAAGTTCCTGTAAATTATTTACTGTTTTCAGGGTTCAGTATCTCCAGAAATAAAACTTCTGTAGACATGGAATGTGGTGAAGACACAGACTGAATAGTTTCCAGATGGATTCTGTCCTGGCAGAAAACCATATTTCCAAACAGTGAACACAAAAGGAGAGACCCAGCAGACTCAGCTCAGGTTGAGTTCTGTTTACTGAATCTTCTTAGACTTTTATAATATTGTAAAACTGCAATGCAAACAAAAATGTACAACATGTTAAAGAGTAGAGCTGCAGCTATCCATTATTTTAGTAATTGAGTATTCTATCGATTATTCTGGTAGATAATTGAGTAATCGGATTCCCTGCTTGGCATTACAGAATCAAAAGCAGAAGTGAGTGAGCTGTGCAACAGAAATAACCGTCCTGGTGGAACACGGGCCAACATCTGCACTGTATTATACACATATAGTACAGTACACCTGTACTCTACACATATAGTACAGTACACCTGTACTCTACATATATAGTACAATACACCTGTACTCTACATATATAGTACAGTACACCTGTACTCTACACATATAGTACAGTACACCTGTACTCTACACATATAGTACAGTACACCTGTACTCTACATATATAGTACAGTACACCTGTACTCTACACATATAGTACAGTACACCTGTACTCTACACATATAGTACAGTACACCTGTACTCTACACATATAGTACAGTACACCTGTACTCTACATATATAGTACAGTACACCTGTACTCTACATATATAGTACAGTACACCTGTACTCTACACATATAGTACAGTACACCTGTACTCTACATATATAGTACAGTACACCTGTACTCTACATATATAGTACAGTACACCTGTACTCTACATATATAGTACAGTACACCTGTACTCTACACATATAGTACAGTACACCTGTACTCTACACATATAGTACAGTACACCTGTACTCTACACATATAGTACAGTACACCTGTACTCTACATATATAGTACAGTACACCTGTACTCTACACATATAGTACAGTACACCTGTACTCTACACATATAGTACAGTACACCTGTACTCTACACATATAGTACAGTACACCTGTACTCTACACATATAGTACAGTACACCTGTACTCTACACATATAGTACAGTACACCTGTACTCTACACATATAGTACAGTACACCTGTACTCTACACATATAGTACAGTACACCTGTACTCTACACATATAGTACAGTACACCTGTACTCTACATATATAGTACAGTACACCTGTACTCTACACATATAGTACAGTACACCTGTACTCTACACATATAGTACAGTACACCTGTACTCTACACATATAGTACAGTACACCTGTACTCTACATATATAGTACAATACACCTGTACTCTACATATATAGTATAGTACAGGTGTATAGTACATATATATGTAGAGTACAGGTGTATTATACTATATATGTACTATACACCTGTACTCTACATATATAGTATAGTACAGGTGTATAGTACATATATAGTACAGTACACCTGTACTCTACATATATAGTACAGTACACCTGTACTCTACATATATAGTATAGTACACCTGTACTCTACATATATAGTACAGTACACCTGTACTCTACATATATAGTACAGTACACCTGTACTCTACATATATAGTACAGTACACCTGTACTCTACATATATAGTACAGTACACCTGTACTCTACATATATAGTATAGTACACCTGTACTCTACATATATAGTACAGTACACCTGTACTCTACATATATAGTACAGTACACCTGTACTCTACATATATAGTACAGTACACCTGTACTCTACATATATAGTACAATACACCTGTACTCTACATATATAGTATAGTACAGGTGTATAGTACATATATAGTATAATACACCTGTACTCTGCACATATAGTACAGTACTGGGGTATTCTACTAAAATTAAAGCCATGGGAACCCCCACATATATCTAGTTGGTGATGCAGAAATCCCATAAACCCGTTTTTATGTTTGATCCATTTAAACTGCTGCTACTGCAGCTGATAGAACACAAATAAGAAAACTGATCAGTCTATTTGTATTTATTACTGAGAATATTCAAACTCAAGGAATTGCTTCAGCCCTATTACAAATCAATAAAAATTGTAAAACACTCTTTACATTCTCATCCTCCCAGGTTTTAGATCAGGTAACTATGAGAACTGCACACCGTTTTCACATCAAAATGCACTCACAGCACAGTAAGCATAGTATAAACACAGCAACAGAGATGTAAGTTTACATATAGATCATAAATGAGGCTCCACAACAAACTAAATTAGCCATAGCAGCTTAACTAGCACGGTTTATAAACTTAAAATAAAGACCAAAAACACCATACTGAAGCTCACAGTGTCTTCAAACAAACAGCAGTCATACTCACTGATAGTTCCAGCGCAAGGCTCAGACTATCAGCTCACAGATCATGTGACTAAAACCACACTTCTAGAGAATGGAAAAAAAAATCAAACCAGAAGAACCACATTCACTTTAATCTGAACCCTTCTGGGTCTGATTCAATAAAACTGTTCAGTCTCAGTCTGTGACTTTATTCCTACAAAATGAGGAGAGAAATAAAAACTAAATCCACTGAAACACTGAACTGTGTTTTACTGAGTTCAGCTCTGATTACAGTTTAGGACATAAAGCTTCAGTCTGAGACTTTTTAAGGTAAAATTAACAAACTGTGCAGCAGTAAAGTCCTGAACATGGTGAACACTCTGCACAAACAGCTGTATTATTCTCTTCCTTCACCTTTCCTGCAGACAGCTGCTTCTTTATTTATTTATTTATTTATTTATTTTATTATTATTTGAAGCCTCAGATGTTAGCCTTTCCTGGGAAATATGAATGATTTGTGTGTTGATAAACCCTTTGTGCATTCAGTCTTTTTATGAGAAGCCTCATAACTGCCTCATTTTGTGCATTTGTTCTGTTACAAAAACAGGCATTCTTACTTTTACTGTTTTAATCAAACTTTTGTTGCACAAAAAACAAATGAACAGAACTTTGCACACAAACCCACAGAACAGAAACAGAACCAAACTCAGTATTTAAACAGTGCAGGTTGAGGAAAATCATCTCCCTGAGCCTGGATGGGCTGATAGGATTCCTTCTTTCTCCTCTTTTCTTCTGAATATCTGTCCTGCTTTTCAGGAGATTCTCTCACATGCAACAGTGTGTGTTTCCGTGTGTGGTATTGTGTGTGGTACTGTGTGTGTTATTGTGTGTGAGTTTTCCAAGAAACGGTCTGACAAACTGGAAGTTAAAGCATTCAGTGATCCTCCACAGCAGCAGGGGGCGCTGTGACCCAATGAAGACAGTGGAGGTGCAGCTTCAGGTGCTGCAGACTGATGAGGTTCAGCTGGAACCTTCTCAGAGCTGAAGACACATCACAGGAAGTGCCTTCTACCTGATGAAAGAGACTCACCTGGAAGGAACAATCCAGCTTCAACTGTCTGTTAGAGAGGAGCTGGAGTCAGCTGGATCAAGGCCCTGGTCCGGAACCGGCTGGATCAAGGCCCTGGTCCGGAACCGGCTGCATGAAGGCCCTGGTCCGGAACCGGCCGGATGAAGGCCCTGGTCCGGAACCGGCCGCATGAAGGCCCTGGTCCGGAACCGGCCGGATGAAGGCCCTGGTCCGGAACCGGCCGGATGAAGGCCCTGGTCCGGAACCGGCCGCATGAAGGCCCTGGTCCGGAACCGGCCGGATGAAGGCCCTGGTCCGGAACCGGCCGCATGAAGGCCCTGGTCCGGAACCGGCCGCATGAAGGCCCTGGTCCGGAACCGGCCGGATGAAGGCCCTGGTCCGGAACCGGCCGCATGAAGGCCCTGGTCCGGAACCGGCCGCATGAAGGCCCTGGTCCGGAACCGGCCGGATGAAGGCCCTGGTCCGGAACCGGCAGCATGACGGCCCTGGTCCGGAACCGGCCGGATGACGGCCCTGGTCCGGAACCGGCCGGATGAAGGCCCTGGTCCGGAACCGGCCGGATGAAGGCCCTGGTCCGGAACCGGCCGGATGAAGGTCCTGGTCCAGACTGATCTGGTCCAGAACAGTTTTCTGGTTCTCCTGCTTCCTCCCTCTGATGAACCCGCTTCAGATAAGTCTGATTTATTTCTTATCAAACCTCCAAACTGAGACTCTGCTGAGTTTTTGCTCCAGAACACGACCCAGCAGCTGATCTGAGACCAGATTCCATGTTTCCATGTTTAACTGTATTGAACAAAACAGTTAAAAGCTATAAAATGACACTAATTTGTTTGTTTTTCACCCCGTAGACCAGCCTCTATTTCTTTTTAAACACATGTTCAGAGCATCAGTATCAGTAATCTAGTAAATGAACACATTTAGAGGGTAAATCAGTCGTATCATTAGTCGCATGTTCAAGTAAAACATGATTTTTTTTCTACCGTCTACATTCTTGAGTAATTTTGGAAAATTCTTAGTTCAGTTTGGGCATATTTTGAACTATTTTGCACATTTAGAATCATTTAGGACCATTTTTAACTTATTTTGAGTCAATTTTAATTCATTTTGACCATTAATTTTGAAAATATTTGAAGTAAATTTAATGGAGTTTTCAATAATTTTGAGTTGCTGTGGACTCATTTTGACTAATTTGGGACAAATTTTAACTTGTTTTGTACATATTTTTGACAAATTTAACACTAATTAGTCATTTTGGACAGTGATGGAGTCATTTCAGACACATTTTAACTTGTTTTAGAGAGTTTTTGGGTCATGTTGGACAGCCTGTCAAGCCTGTTCTGTTTGATGCATCTTTAGCGCCACCTAGTGGAGAAAATCTACATATTCTGAACACTGCAGCTTCATCAGGAAACCGGACAGGATGTAAAGAAACACAGTCAGACTGTGTGGAAACAGATTCCAGGTGTGGAAACTCAGTCAGATCTATTATTGAAGATGTTAATTAGAGGATTATAATATTTATAATAAGGGAGAAGAACGTACAAATACAAGAATCAGCCAAGTTTAGTTTTATTTTAACACCAAATTCATATTTATAACAACACAAAAATACAAACTGCAGAGAAAACACTTTAATATCAACCATTTAACACTGAACCAGCAGGTCATTATTATTATTATTATTATTATTATTATTATTATTATTATTATTATTATTATTATTATTATTATTATTATTATGTCAGTTTGGGGTTTCCTAAATGAAGCCAAATGTTGCATGAAAATGTAAATTTTTGTAATTCTAGTCAGTTTTTTGGGGTTTTTTTTTAATCAAAAAGAAAAAATTAGAAAATAATTGTCACTACAAATTAAAGTCAACACATTTCATCTTCTGATACACTCAGAAACATCCACCATCACAAACAGAAAATGTCAAAATGTCAAACAGAAACAGTATTTACAGAAACTAACCACAGTTTGAGTACAGCGCAGTGTAATCTACTCTAACACATGACAGTAATCAGATTACTTCTAACAGTAGAACTAGTAATCTCTCTGATGTCAGATTACAAACTACCAGTTTAGGTTTATTTTATATTAAATTCAGGATCCACAGCAGGAACTCAGTGAGTCTAACTTTAATTACTGAGATTCTCTGGAATCTTTATTTTAACCTCTTTTGAAAATATTTTGAGAAGTTTAACACAAATGAGTCATTTTGGACAGTTATGAAGTCCTTTTTTACTAGTTTTAGCAATTAATGGGTTATTTTGGTCAAATTTTGAGTAATTTTGCAAAGACTTTGACTAATTTTGGACCAATATTGATTCATTTGGGGTCATTATTTGTCCATTTTGGGTATATTTTGAGCTCTTTTTCACATTTAGAGCCATTTTGGACAATTTTTAAGTTATGACTGAATTTTAATTCATTTTTGACCAATTTTATCTCGTTTTGAAAATATTTTAGGTAATTTTGTTCGGATTTCCAGTAATTTTTAGTTACTTTAGACATATTTACAGTTAATGTGGACAATTTAGGACTATTTTAGGACAAATTTTGACTCATTTTGAACATGTTTTGAGAAATTTAACACAAATTAGTCATTTTGGAAGGTTATGGAGTCATTTCAGACACCTTTTTTTTTACAAATTTTAGCAATTAATTGGTCATTCTGGACAAATTTTGAGACATTCTGGACAAATTTTTAGTCATTTTGGACAAATTTTGAATCACATTGAATAATTCTTAGTTCATTTTGGGCATATTTTGAGCTATTTTGCACATTTAGAGTCATTTTGGACAAATTTTAACTCGTTTTGGACAAATTATTTAGTCGGTTTGAAGCAAATATCAAGACGTTTTAAATGAATTTTAAAGCAGTTTGGACTAATTTTCGGTCCTATTACACAACTTTTGAGTTAATATGACAAATACTTAACATTTGCAAAGCCTCTGATCATTTTGGACCACCATTTCACAATTTTTGTCACTTATTTTGGAGTTTTTAGTCTTGTTGGACAAATCTGAAGTCACGTTGGACAGGTTTTAGCTCTTTTTGGATGAATGATGTTGTACAGGGATGTACTGACTGCTGCTGGACGTGGTTTGGGTGAATGTCGCGTTTTGAGGTGTGTTGGTGTAAAAAGTGGAATACAAGAAGATTAGTGGATCAAAGCAACCTCCTAATCTGAATGTTTAGTTTGACATGAAGAAGACAGATCCAGTGAGATGCTAAGAAGAGGATGAGGAGAAGGAGAAAGGAGAGAACAGGAGGACGGATGACGGAGGTTGAGGGGAGGTGAGCAGCTGATCACACCAGGCCGGTTCATCCAGGTTTATCTCCACGAAAGGCTCGTTGGAACAAACCGCTGGGCAGCACAGAGGGACAGAGGACATTTTAGATTTAAATCGGCCCAAAACATCACTGAAATACAGTAATCTCTTGTATCATATGCCATTTAGAGCTATTTTGCACATTTAGAGTCATTTTGGACAATATTTAGTTTTTTTCTGAATTTTAATTCATTTTGGACCAATTTTATCTTGTTGTGAAAATATTTTAACTACTTTTGGTCAGGTTTCCAGTAATTTTGAATTAGTTTGGACACATTTAAAGTTATTGTGGACAAATTTTGACTAATTTGGGACAAATTTTAACTCGTTTTGGATAAATTTTAACCTCTTTTGAAAATATATTGAGAAATTGACACAAATGAGTCATTTTGGACCAATATTGAGTCATTTCTTTCTCTCTGTCTCAATGTTAAGAGATGTCAATTTAACACAGAGAAATAAATGCTCATAAATGCACAAATTGTACTGTTAGACAACCAAAAGGTGCTAATTTACCTCAAAATAATAAAAATCTATCATGGAAATTAGTTTTTGTAGCCAATATTTTAATTCTTAATTTAAGTGTTAGCATGCACGCTAGCAGCTGTGTACTGGTATTGACATCCTCAAAATGCTAAAATATCTTTCATATTACTACAGTTGGCTTAGCATGACATTTGCTTTGGATGCTTTTAATCTGACATTTTAAATTCATTTTTATCCTTTTAATTAGCTACCAGCTTCCCTCCATTCTGCCTGTGCTAAGCTAGGCTAAACAGTCATGTTAACATGCTGAGAGGTGTCAGTGAAACAGAAATAAAAAAATTAAATACTCCCGAATGCATAAATTGGGTTGCTAGAAAACTTAAAGCACTAATTTACATACTGGCAAATAATACAGAATAGAAATCAGCAACGAAAATGTTTTTTTTCAGTGAGAAGCTGAGTGTTAGCATGCATGCTAGTAGTCATATATTGGTATTGACCTCCCAAAAAAGGCTAAGTTATTGTTCAGTTTTATACAGTTAGGTTGCATTTTATCATTTTCTACAGAGTTGTGTACTAAATTTGACTTTAAAGCCAAACAGTTAGCAGAACATGTAGCCTCCACTTATTTTAGCAGTGAAAAATAAACTCTGAAATGTTCAGAAAATAGAAAATCCAATGAATTAGTTCAGATGAGGGCTAAATATTTAGTCAGTGTGTCTAAATGCTCTTACAGGGATTGTTGTTGTTCTCGTTCTGCTGCTCTTCAGCATCACCGAACATCAGACTGGGACTGTCCAGGGGCTGCACTGGGTCAGCGTCTGGCGATTCACTGGTGTTACTGGTGGGTGATGTCTCCAAACCATTGACATCCAGATGTTCCTGAGCAGCTGCTCACAACAAGAGACGACATGTAGGGGGATATTTTAGTTAATTCACTTGTAGTTTTACAACATTTTAGTTATTCTGAGTCCATGTTTGACTGTTTTATTCTAATGTTTAATTCTTGTGGTGTCTGCACCTATAAAATCCAAAACCTGATTTATTTTGTCAGCGGCCTAAAATTTGTCCAAATTGACCTGAAGTTTCACCTAAAGGACTTAACTGACTCAAAATGTGTCTAAAATGACTTGAAACTAGATCAAAATAATAACTTCTCCGAAATGACTCAAAATTGTCCAAAATCCATAAGACTCATCCAAAATGAAAAAAACTATCCAAAATTACATGAAACCTTTTCAAAATTATTCTTAATTAGTCCTAAATAGCTTAAAATTTGCCTAAAATGATTTAAAATGTGTCCAAAATGAAAAAACACTTTCACAAACTTATATAAAATGATCCCAAATTGGTGAATAATCACTAAATTTGTCCAAGAATGGCCCAATATTGGTCTAAAGTGACTTAAATTTGTTCAGAATCACTCAAAATTTGTGCAGAATTACTTGAAATGTGTCCAAAATTATTTGATATTTGTACAAATTGACTCAAAATTTGTCCAGATTTACTAAAAATGATCCAAAATAACAAGAATCTTTCCACAGTGGTCTAAAATTTGTCCAGACTGACCTGAAGTTTCACCTAAAGGACCTAAAATGTGTCCAGAATGACTCCTGATGAAATAAAACATGACAGGAACACGTGGAACCGAGTCCTGCTGGTGATAGTTTGATGCTTCCTGAGGTCATGTTTCAGTGTAACACCTGTCCCCCAGGTAATTTTCCTACCGTTGTGTCCACTCGAGGACTTTTCCTCCGTCAGACTGGTTCCGTTGGCAGCCGGAGGAGCTTCTTCGGTCATCGTGTTTTCTTTGGGAGTCGGTCGCTCTGAGATAAAACACACAGAAACACATGAGGAAGGACTCGGACGGCTTTACTGTAGCTGAAGTCCGGTTCCATCCACAGAAACACACCCAGGTCGTCCAGGTAAACCGGCTCAAAGGTGCCGATGGGCAGGTTCGGGTGATCCACCGGACCGGGACGATGCAGGTCGAAGGAATACGTCTGGACAGATAAATAAAAACAGTTCAGGAGTCTGTACTTTAACACACTAAGACGTTATTGTGGTTCAGATTCTCACCCTGGAGGCTCTGCGGAGGAAGTAGAGGATGACACACAGAACGATGATGACCAGGACGATCATCACCAGGAACACATAGCCTGAAAACACACATTTCATCCAACATTTTAAAACACACTGGGACAGATTTAAAGGGAAATAAATACTTTACTGCCTCGTTTTATTTATATTTTTATCATGTCATTAATTTATAATATTCTATATTCCTGTCATTTTCTGAAGTTTTCTTCCACTTAAGTATAGTATAGTACAGTATAGTACAGTATAGTATAGTAAAGTATAGTAAAATATAGTATAGTACAATATAGTATATCATAGTACATAACAGTATAGTATAGTGTAATGTAGTGTGGTGTAGTATAGTGTAGTATAGTGAAATCTAGTAAAGTAATAGTATAGTATAACGTAGTATAGTACAGTATAGTATAGCATAACATAGTATAGCATAGTACATAATAGAACAGTATAGTAGAATATATATTACACACTAATGAAAGCACGTTAGTTCAACATTTGATGAGAAAACTTGTGTATTTCTACCAAAAATCTCAAAAATTGCACAGTATTTTGCCCCAAACTATATCAAATTTTAGAAATATATTCACAGTATTCAGCTTAAATCTAACAGTCTTTGGTAAAATAAAACGGAAAAAATGGCAGATTTTTATATATTTTTACACGAAAGCAGGATTTATACACAATAATTTCTGGAGGAGTAAAAGTATCTAACTTTGTATTGTTTTATTTAGTCTTTTTTTTTAGTTGGACAGTGAGTAAAATATGGAATATTTCTAATCTTAATGAAATTAATTAAAATTAACAGAAACATTCTCACCCCAGGAAGTATTTCCATCTTCCTCCTCACTAGGTGTTGCTGAAACAAACAAACAGTAGATTCATTCATTCACATTAAACTAATACAAGAAACTAGGAAAATCTGAATATGTAATACATAATGTTAATTTGTAATAAATATGAATATATTATATAATAATCTTTGATGTAGTAGCATGATTCTAATATGTAATATTGTAATATTATTGATGTAATATAATAATAATACAGACATCTGAGTCTAATTTGGCAAATTAATAATGAATATGATAATATAATAAGGAATATTCCAGCAGCTCAGACAACAAAAAATACAGAAAAATAACTGAAAACACATAAAATACAGATATTTTTGATATTTCAAATACATTTGTTTCCCAATTTTAGTGCATAAAACATTGTATGCACAATATAATTTAATAATCTTGTATATTCAACATTCAGCAAATCTAAATAATAATGATAAAACATGTCAAAATACTTATGATTCTAACTGCAACATATCAATCAATATCAAGTGTGATATGAATTTATACCTATAACTTTATATAAAAATCATTGATATTATTAGTATTCCTTCTAACAATAATAATAATAATAATAATAATGGCAATGATAATAGTTATTATAGTTATTAATATTATCATTATTATTGTTGTTGTTGTTGTTAATATTATTATTATTATTATTATTATTATTATGAAAATAATCACAATAATACACCTCATAATACTACTAATACTACTACTAATAATAAAAATAATTATTATTATAATTGTATAATTATTACTATAATTATAATTTCATAGTATAAATAATAATAATAATAATAATAATAATAATAATAATAATAATAATAATAATAATAATAATAATAATAATATTAATATAATAATAACAGGGGCTGCACAGTGGCGTAGTGGTTAGCACTTTCACCTTGCAGCTAGAAGATCCCTGGTTCGCGTCCCAGCTTTCCCGGGATCTTTCTGCATGGAGTTTGCATGTTCTCCCTGTGCATGCGTGGGTTTTCTCCGGGTACTCCGGCTTCCTCCCACAGTCCAAAAATATGCTGAGGTTAATTGATCATTCTAAATTGCCCGTAGGTGTGAATGTGAGAGTGATTGTTTGTCTCTGTATGTAGCCCTGTGACAGACTGGTGACCTGTCTAGGGTGTCCCCTGCCTTCACCTGAGTCAGCTGGGATAGACTCCAGCCCCCCCATGAGCCTAGTGAGGATTAAGTGGTGTATAGATAATGGATGGATGGATAATAATAATAATAATAATAATAATATAATTAGAGTGAGGTAATTCTTATTATAATTTAATATTATATATTATTCATAATAACAAAATAAAGTAAAGTAGTGTCAGAAATAATAATAATACTAATAATTATTATTATGATGAATTACAACAACAGACTTTATTTTGGATCATATTTAAAACTTTATATAAAAGTCATTGATATTTATTATTGTTAATGTTATTATTGTTAATAATTAGAATAATTAGAATAAGGAAATAGTATCATAAATAATAATAATAATAAAAATGGCAATGATAATACATATAAGTAATAAATCTAATAAATGTAATAAAATCAATAAATAAAATATAATGCAATAAAATTTTAAACTACTTCTAAAAATTGATCCATTTCCAGACAGTTCTTTATCATGTTTAATATCTGAGTGACTAATGGAGTGTTGGGTGTTAGTTTGTTGTTTCAGGTTAAACGTTGTTGTTTTCAGGTTAAGTGTTGTGTTGCGGTTCTTTTTGTGTCTCGCTGAAGCTCCAGTCGTGTTTGTCTGCTGACATTTATAGAACGCCGTAGTCACAGCTGTGGTTTGACATGCAGGAAGACAAACTGTGAGTTGGAGACGGTAACCTAGGTAACCTACTGGCTTCGGGTGAGGTGAGATCCGTCGTCATAGAAACCGTCGTCACGTGAACGGAGGCTGAAGACTGTGACGAACCTTCAGTTGTCGTTTCATTACCCGGCGTTCCTACTACAGGCTGTAAAAGAGAAAAATTACAACAAAAAAAACAGCAAAGTGTCAGAAAACAAACATTATATAACAGTACAATAGTTTAACATTTAAAAGCTGTAAAAATACTAAAAAAATAGCAAAATAATGTTTTTAGCTGATTTAAATACAGTAAAAGTGTGGTTTTATGGTCATACATTGTAAAAGAACTAAAGAAAAGAAATAGCTTTTCATAAAAACATAGATTTTTGATTTTTTTTAAGTCAACATGTAAATTACTAATTTTGTTATTTATTGTATAATTACATTATCTTTAATTTCTCAAAAATGGGTTTAAGAAATGTTGAATTAACAATTTTTAAAAATAAGATCATATATATCTTTAAAATAATATTTTTCCTGCCTATTTTCTTACATTTAACATGTAAATTAACACTTTTTTCTGTGATATTTACTAATTATGATGCATTTATTGACACTTTGTTAAACTACAGACAAATAAAATAAAAAAATATTCTTTATTATGTTCTAATATTCTACAATTTTTTACATCATATTTTTTATCACCTCTCCTGACAGATTTCCACCTTTTTTTAAAAATGTATTTCTTATTTTTTCACTTAATTGTTTACTTTTTTGTAGAATGTGTAAATGTAGCTAAATGAGTTTCTTAGTAATTATAAATGATTTAACCGTCAACAGCTGCTCTATAAACAGCCCAGTAGCAGGTTAGCCTGTTAGCTAGTTAATTTTTCCGGCGTCTTGGCACACACAGTCCAATCTTTTCATAATTTACTGGACAAGTTCAGATTTTTCAACGTGC
Source organism: Amphiprion ocellaris (assembly GCF_022539595.1). Taxonomy (NCBI): domain Eukaryota; kingdom Metazoa; phylum Chordata; class Actinopteri; family Pomacentridae; genus Amphiprion; species Amphiprion ocellaris. The sequence continues at coordinate 1,668,863 of NC_072788.1, forward strand.
TCCAGATGAGTTTAGTGAAAATGGTGAATAATATAAAAGAGAATCATTGGTTTAGTGACTGTTTTAACCTGCTGCAGGTACAAAGGAACTGTAAGTCAGTGGACTGTGTTACCGTGGAAACCGTCTCCACCAATGCTGGGCTCTGATTGGTCGCTGTGGAGCTGTTAGCGTCATGTCTGGTGTCATTCAGAGACTGTGGAACCGTAGGAGTGGAGGAAGCTGAAGACGTGAAACAGAATCAGACTGATGAGTTTCAGGACAGGAAGTTAGAAAACAGACTCCAGAACACAGAAGAAGGACAGGAAATAAAAACATCTGACCAGTGGGTGGAGGATGGAGTAGTTCAAAGTGTTAGAGAACGAGAAATAAGAATACTACATGATAGAACGCTACGACGCAGTATAATACAGGATAAAATGACTATTCTGACAAAAGAGTAGAGATCATCACAGTATAGTGTAGTATAATGTAGTGTAATGGTATAGTATAGTATAGTATAGTATAGTATAGTATAGTATAGTATAGTATAGTATAGTATAGTATAGTATAGTATAGTATAGTATAGTATAGTATAGTATAGTATAGTATAGTATAGTATAGTATAGTAACGTACAGTACAGTACAGTACAGTACAGTACAGTACAGTACAGTATAGTATGGTACGGTACGGTACAGTACAGTATAGTATAGTATAGTAGATGATAGTGTAGTGTAGTATTGTAGATGGTAGTATAAGATAGGATAGGTCTGGTCCCCGTAGTATATCAACATTTTCCATTTTAAATCTCACAAGGAAAATCTATTTTTTTTTACTTATACACACGTTTACCTGTAAAATCAGCATAAATAGAGTGAGGTAAATATACAGATGTGAACAGATGTGAGCAGCAGTTTACAGATGCAGGTTTTGTAGAGATTCTGAGTCCACCATACCTTCATTCTCCGCTTTCTCGTCGCCACCTGGTGGAGAAACTGTAGTTTGGTTTTCTCCTCTCGACACAGAAGAAATCACCAGAACTGAGACACAGAGAAAAACTGAAGTTCACACTGAGATTCCAAACTGTTGTTAGCAGAGAAACACAACGACTGAACAGACAGAAAACATATGTAAACATCTGAATCACCAGCAGGTTGAAGTTATCCATAAAAAATCACCTAAATTAACTCATTTATCAGAGAGATAAAATGTGAAATATTCAGCAGATTTTCAGCTTCCTGATGGTCAAATATATTCTGACCTCCTCAGAATCAGCTGTTCTTTTTAATCTACAGGTTTTTTTTTTTAATAAAGCAAAGTTTTACCTTCAGACTAGGAATATTTTCAGAGTTGCAGATCCTTGAAGTTCATAGAGGAGGGTCCAGATTTATGACTGATGAAGTGATGAGGCTCAGACATGATGGCAACATTAAGTAAGATGCCAGTTTTGATTTGATTTGAGAAAGTGATGGACTTTTTATTACTCTTTTGTCTAACTTTGAGCATCAGTATTATGGGATGTATCGTAGTTTGAACAGTAAAACTGCAGCAGTTTAATGACATAGAGTTCTAGAAACAATCATTGGTTCCCTGGATGTGTTTCTGTTTTCTGATAATTGACCAGAGAAAACTTTAAAAAGGTCATTGTGGGTAAACTTTCCAGGTTCATATCAGCATGTGTGATAGGTGGTTGGTCAGAACAAGTTCTAGACAATGAAAGGAGCATTTTTACACACATTTTTGGTGTCGGTCGTGAACGAACCGGCTCTAAAAGCCGTCTCCAGAGACTTACAAAAAAAAATTCCATAGAATTGAATAAAACACTGTTCTATCAGAAACCACCCTTCTTGCCCCAAGATCCAAAAAGCTGGCCTGCAATGACAGTAGAGCGGTTGGTGAAGCTCTTCAGACAGAAGATCCAGCCAGTCAACTCCTCTACAGCAGAACACCAACAAGAGCAACCACAAGCATCTGCTGTCTGGAGGTTCTCTGGAGAACGAGCAACTTGTGACACTACAAGAAGGAATCCATCAGCAGATGCAATGCTGGAAGTGAGATCATATCCCACTGAGCTGGTGGGAATCCAAGTGTTCATTCCACCTTCGTCTTCAAAGAGCAGATCACACCAGAGAGGAGAAACAGGATCAACCCCTCAAAGTTGAGGCTGAATGCCAATCTTCACTAAAGACACAACTGTTACCTGGATGCTGCTTTTTCTATTTGTTTTGCACTTTTTAATGTATGTTTTGTTGTTAATAGTTAGAAGACCTATTTAAAACCATCCTGATACCAGGATCATCTTCTGGATGTGGAACAACTATTTTCTAATGCAGTCATATTTTTTACTCTGGTAATGGAGCTTCTGGCTTTACCTGAACTCTCTATCAGGCCTACACTCGACCAGCAAGAGGCGCCTGATCCTGATCCAACCACACAACTGGGCATGAGGTGGATATCTAGACTCTTCTAGTCTGTGGTTCCCCGGTGGTGGAACGAGTTACCAAACTGTTCGATCTGCAGAATCCCTCTAAGAAGATGCTAAAGACCTTTGAACTTGGTGAATTATCAGTTAACAAACACATCCAGGGAACCAATGATGGTTTCTAGGACTTTATGTCATTAAACTGCTGCAGTTTTACTGTTCAAACTATGATACATCCCATAATATTGATGCTCAAAGTTAGAGAAAACAGTAAAAAAAAAAAAAAAAAAATCTGTCACAGTTTATCAATCCAAACCAAAGCTGGCATTTTGGAATATGTTGTTCTGTCCAACCAAGAACCCAGAAATACAAAAAAATTGTCCAAAATGACTCGAAATTTTCACAAAAATGGCAAAATGTTTTTGCAAAACTGCTCAAAAGTTGTCTCAGTGAGTCAAAACTGGTCTAAAATGAGTTAAAATTCATTTTTGGTGGACTTTTTCCTTCATTTCTGACCGTCCTCTATGGACTTAAAATGCCTGGAACCTGAAAATATTCACAGAATGAAGATAGAACTTAAATAAAGTTCCTGCAGATCCAGAAGCAGGAGGATCTGAGGAGGTTCTTGGTGTTTAGTTTAGTCGGTCTGAACTCACCCAGGAAACAGAGTCGACTCTTCAGCCTCATGGTCGTCTCAGACCAGCTCCTCTCTGATTTACCTTCTCGGTTTTTAGATCCTCGCTGAGCTGCAGAGTTTCTCTTTTATTTTCTGGATTTTGTTCCTCTTTTTTTTTTTTTTTTAGATCTTCCTCCCCGTCGCTCTTGCTTCTGATCGCCTCTCAGTTCTTCTTCTTCCTCCTCTTCCTGCTTCGACCTGCAGCTCTTTCCTCTTCCTCGTTGCGCTGCGATGAGTTTGGTTTAAAATTTGTAATCATGTAAGAATCATTTCAATCTCTCAGCTCCAGACTTTATGCAGAAATGAAAGAAAAACAAACACAGGGTTCAGGATTCAAACACTAAGAGTTCTGGAAGACACGACAGACAAAATAGACTTTACTGATATATTAAATACAACAAATCAACATTTTAATGTCTTCAGACACACTGTTAGAGGGTTTTATTGTCTTGTTTGTGTTGTTTTGTGTCTCATTTGTATTAATTATTTGTCTTATTTGTGTTGTTTTTTGTCTTATTTTTGTAATGTTGTGGCTTATTTTTTCCATTTTGTGTCTTGTTTTTGGTTTTTTTTGTGCCTCCTAATTGCTGTTTTGTCTTGTTTTTGTCATTTTGTGTCTCATTTTTGTTGTTTTATGTCTCATTTTTGTCATTTTGTGTCTCGTTTGTTTCATTTTGTCTCTTAATTGTTGTTTTATGCATTGTTTGTATTAATTCTTGTCTTATTTGTGCTGTTTTGCATCTTGTTTAAGTCATTTTGACTCATTTGCATCATTTCGTGTGTCGTTTTAGTTGTTTTGTGTCTTATTTTTGTCATTTTGTGTTTTGTTTGTGTGATTTTGCCTCGTTTGTTTTGTTTCTCATTTTTGTCATTGTGTGTCGTGTGTGTAAAATTGTTTCTCGTTTGTGTTGTTTTGCGCCTCCTAATGGTTGTGTTGTCTTGTTATTGTGATTTTGTTTCATTTGTGTTGATTTATGTCATTTTGAATCTCATTTTTATTGTTTTGCATCTCGTTTTTGTTGTTTTGTGTCTCATTTTTGTCATTTTGTCTTATTTGTGTATATTTGTGTCTTGTTTTTGTCGTTTGGTTCCTAATTTACGTGGTGACTGAAAACAAATGGACTAAAATTGTGAATTTCAACATCAAAAATCTGTTCATTTCCAAAGTGTTACCATGAATGAGTGTGAAAAGTATATCCAGTAAAAGAAACCTGTGAAAATAACAGGAAGTACGTGTAAAACTACATATTTTTAGCAGACTTTAAATCTGTCAGATCCGTTTTCAGGAACTGACCCTGATTTTCCCCTAAAGGACGTATAATATATCTATTTATCTATTTACAGGTTTGGCCTGTTTCATTTTCTACAGTTAAAATATGAATTCATCTTTTGCTTTTGTGGTTTAACTCTGTATTTTTTACTATTTTTTAACAGCAACAGAATTAGTCAGCATTTTTCAACCCTCAATGTAGAGTTTTTCATTCAAATAGCTGCAAATGTGTGCAAAATAATGATACTTATTGCTTGATTTAGGTTCAGTAAAGTAGTTTAACTGTGCAGATAAACATAAAAGAATGAATTAATAACAGGAACAGGATGTTTTTTAGAGTTAACGTGTAAATGAATTCATTTTTTTTTATGATTTTACTGAATATGATCTGTAATGTGACAAAAACAGGAAAAATCAGTAAAATACCAGTGAATTGTTAACTAGTTAAAGCTAAAGCTGTAAACTAATGTAGTTTTTCTCTCAGTCTAACCTATGACTGTGTCTTTTCTCACCTCTATCTATGAGTGAACATGCAGAGCTGCTCTCTGCTTCACTTCAGCATCTCGTCCTGTAAAACTTTCAGGAAGCGAGTCATCGACCGCAGAACTCGACAGGAAGCTGCTTCACTTTCTGTCCTCCCAAACAGAAGCTTTAAAGCTTCAGCTCCGACAAACTGGTTCTGAAACCACAGAACAAAACCGTTCTGTTTTCTGTTGGCGCCAAAAAAAAATCAACACAAAACGACAAAAACTGAGACAAAATGACATAAAATTACACAAATGATACACAAAACGACACAGAAATGACACAGAATTACTAAAGAACAAGACAAAGCAGCAGAAATCAAGACACAAAATGACAAAACGGTTGGACGAAACCACACAACTGAGATACAGAAACTAAATCAGACACAAATGGACAAAAAAATCTGGCAGAAAATAACACAAATGAGACACAAAACACCACAAACATAACACAAAAGACAAAATAATCAGACAAAACCACACAACTGAGATATGGCAGAGAAATTAGACACAAACGGACAAAGAATTACACACAAAACGACACAAACGAGACAAAAAAATGAGACAGAAAATGACAAAAATGAGACAGAAAACAACACAACACAAATCAAGACACCAACAAAAGAGAATCACACTTGACAACCTAAAGAACACACAAAGCGATCAAAACAAGACACAAAACAACAACAAAAAGCAAATCTCTTCTGAAGACACACAAACAAAACCGTTCTAGTCCATTTGTTTTCAGTCACCACGTAAATTAGGAACCAAACGACACAAATGAGACACAAATTTACACACGTAAGTCACAAAATGACAAAAACAAGACACAAAACAACAAAAATGAGATACAAAATGTGGCAAACAAGACATAAAATGACACAAACGAGACACAAAATCATAAAAACAAGACACAAAACAACAAAAGTGAGGCACAAAATGAACCAAATGAGACACAAAACAACACAAAATAACCAAAATGAGATGCTAAACAACATAAACAAGCCAAAACAACAATTAAGAGACACAAAATGGCAGAAATGAGACACAAAACTACCAAAACAAGACATAGCAATTAGGAGGCACAAAACAACACAAAATGGCATAAATGAGACACAGCATTACAAAAACAAGACACAGAACAACAAAAATGAGACAAAATGTCACAAACAAGACATAAAATGACTCAAATGAGACACAAAACAACACAAAATGACCAAAAGGAGATGCTAAACAACACAAACAAGTCAAAACAAAACAAACGAAACACATTACACAAATGAGACACAAAACAACTAAAACAAGATGCAAAATGGCACAAATGAGACACAAGTTAATACAAATGACACAAAATGACAAAAAAATACAACACCAAAATGCCAAAAAATTAGACAAATAACATAAAACGCATAACAACAAAGTTACAAAAAATGTTTTAAAAAGTGACACAAAACAACTCAAACGAGACACAAAGATGACACCAAATGACAAAACCAACAAAAATTGGGACACAAAACCACACAACTAAGATACAAAAGCAAAACTGGACACAAAAAGACCAAAAAAAATTGACAAAACAACATAAACGAGACATAAAACAACATTAATAAAACAAAACTAGTAACACTGCTGACTGTTTATAAATCAAGATTATTTTCTGAAAATCTTTCTGCTGAACTTTAATGAACTTTAATTAGAAATGAATGAAAGAAACAGAGAACAGGTCAATTTACTGTTCAGTTAAACAGTTTATCAGAGAATTAGAGATGTTTGTCGCAGCTGTGGGTAAAAAAACAGAAGAAGAACCCATTAAAAATACAGCAGCATGTTCATAAGAGATCATTTTTAACAACGTTTCTTCACAAAGACCTCAAGATAAATGCAAACTTTCATTTTAGTACAGTATTTTTACAAAAATAAAAAAACAAAACTAAGGGAAAAATGGGTTTGCATCACATTTGAATAGTTGTTAATCAAGAGTTAATAAAACTGTCAGCGCATCAAAAACCAACGGAGATGTTCAGTTTTTATTGCCAACAATGTATTTATTTACAGTAGGTGAGGCGTAAACTTCCGTTTTTAAAATTTTTTTTGTTACAGGACAAAATATGGGCAATATTTGCTGTTATTTTATGGATTTATTAAACATTTGCTTCTTTTTTTTTAGTGGGTGTAAATAAAGAATCTGTCTGAGGTTGAAGTCAACACTGGTCAGTTAAAAATCACCTCGATCAACCTTCACGACCTCAAACATCTAAGATCCACAAGTTCCAGAGGAAGTTTGTTTGCACGACACAATCTTTGATGAATTAAAATCTAAATTTTCAAGTTTTTCAAAGGTAACTCAGACAAAAACTCTGAAAAACCCCAGGTTCCACTCAACCTTTTGCCATCCGGTGTCTACATCTGTGCTCAGCTGTTTTATTCTTTTATGTTTTTTGTCTTGGAAAGCAAAGAACGTACGTCAGACTGAAATAACTGAGTAGTTTACAGCATCTGATGGAGCAGATACCTGAAAAACTGTCATACGAGCACCAAATTTGAAACAACTTATGCTGTAGACAGCATTTATTGAAGATGGCAGACATTGGCGTCATAATTTTGATTTATTTTGAATATCTTTAAATTCCAGTTTTTTCAATGTGTTGAAGAAATTTCACTCTTCGTACTTGGAAGTTTGCTGTAGTGGGATGTTTACTGGTATTCGGCATATGTTGGGCTGACCAACACAGAGCATGAGTCTATGAAGGTGGACCGACCAGGAACCTCTGCAGAGTCCACATTATATAGGGATGGTCAGTGGATGGGGACTGGACCGGATGTAAATACGAGGGTGAATAGTGGTTAATTTGTTTACTAATCAGTAACTGTAGGTAAAACAACAAAGAACAAAAGGTGGTTGAATCAAGAGGTCTGGCAGACAACAAAAGGTAACAGGGGGGTCTGGCAGACAGAAACAGATAAAAGATAAAAGAATCGTGGACAACCGTGGGAAATGGAATGAAGGAGTGACACTAGAAGGTATCTGTAGCTAAAGGTGTGCTATTTTCTTCATCAGATTTTACCATTGTTTCGTTTATTCTGACACCTTAGAATTTGATTTTACCAACAGAAATCATCTATGAACCTTCTAAATACAGTAAATCCGGTTAATATTGGAAATATCTTGGTACATCAGTGTGGCTACTGTTGTTTTCTGAGGTGAGCAGCTGTCTGACACACCTGAGGAGGAGGTTACCTGAGTGGGCGGGGCCGTGGCTTCCGTTAAACAGCCTATCTCCTATTGTCTCCGGTATAAACAGGGAATAGTTCAATTCTCCAAGACCATCATAATCTTCACCCCATTCATAATAGTCAACCTCTTCATCATCTCCTCTTGTCAGCATCACTGCAGCACCTGCAGGTGAACAAACAAAAAGTTTGTTAAAACAAATCAGTGTCTCCTGACTTCATTAAATAATTAACAATATTTTTTTTGAAAAGTCTAATGTATTGATTTAGATAAACTCTTAAATGGCAAATGCGAGGGTATTATTGTAGAAAAACTATTTCTAAATGTGTGTCTGTATCTCAATCTGTGGCCGTAGATTTGTAAATGTGTAAAAGAATTTGTCAATGTGCTGAGATTTGTCAATGCAAACCGGAATCAGCAAATGTGTTTACAATTTATGTATTTGTAATTAGGTTTTCAAAAATCAGCTAACCTTTATTCAAATTTGTAAACTTAGTAAGATCTGTAAATGCGTGCAAAGATCTGTTCCACTGACTACAGTCAAGCCCCTTGAGAGAAGATCTAGAAAAAGTCAGTAAAAGAGGACTTTTTGAGCAACTTCTGGACAAATTTCTAATAAATTTGATGATCACATGATTGTGATCCTACTACAAATCCACCGCTGAGGACTTATCCATGCTAAGTCCTGATAAGGAACGACTGATTAAATTATGGGGGTGTTTCTGAGTCCCATCAATTCCCGCCGCCTGCTACATATTTACATGATGCTATTCGGTATCCGTACATAACGTACACATGCAGAACACACAGATGTGCTCAACACAAGGTCATTTTGTTTGTAAATCTATCTGTACTGAAGTTCATGGTTCATTCAGGACCCTTTCGCACAAACAAACTGTAAATAAACACAAAGAGAAAGAAACAAACAACAATCTGCAGCATATTTTATGATCTCTTCTGTTGACATCAGTTTAATATTTTTTCACATCATCTTGGCAATAATTTATTCCAAAAGAAAAGAGGAAAGACAGTAGAAAAGAATAAAATAGTCCCAGTTTGAGCTAATCGGGTCCATTCGTGCTGTAAAACCATCATGGAAACACAGTTTACGGAAAAGCTGCTGGTCTGGTTTCAATCTGACCATATTTTCACACCTAGACAGAATGTGGTTCCTCTTCTAGATGTGAAGGGAAGAAGTCAGCTTGTATCTGTGAACAAGATCTGATGAATTTGCAAGACAAAATAGCATCAAAATTTCACGATAAGAGCAATAAAACACACATGAACAGACATTTAAAAGAGAAAATCCGGCATCACTACCAGCCTGTGAAACAGCTGTTTTTGCATCTTTTATTGCACAAACGTCTCTGTGTCAGTTGAAGTAAGGCTTCGTCATTTCTCCAAAAACACCTTTAGCTCATATTCTGTTTGACACTGTTTGATTTTCAGCTTTAAAATCTCAACAAAAGCTGCTTCAAAATGCTGTAAAAAAAATTCCACAGTTAAAACAGAGGCAGAACAGCTTTTCTAGATTCACACAAAAATAAAACAAGAATCATAAATAACAAATGAAACAAAGAGCTGATATCCACAAATATTCAGCTACAAATAATCACATCAGTTAAGTTTCTTTGTGATTTAAGCAAAAAAAACAAAACAAAGAACTGTAGGACACCATGAAATGGGAAAGACAATAATCCATCCAGTTTTCTCACCTCCTTCAGTAAGAACAAAGAAATATATCTACAGAATTAAAATTAAAATCTCACCTTGATGGAAGAGGAACTGCTGCTGATCTTTAAGTAGTAAAAGAACATTTGAGATTCGAAACTGAAAGTACTTTTACTGCTTTTCCACATCAACATTTTTCTTTTCAAATATCATTGAAAACTTAATTTACTCGCTCAGGCAGCTGGTGGCTGATTTACCTGAAGTCAAGCAGCAGTTTTCTGTAGTATTTTGGTTCATCTGAAATCTTTAAAGTCACTTCAGTGTATTTAAGGTTAGTTTCATTTCTGACTAGTTTCTGCATCACATTTCTGATCCTGAGCAGCAGGGTCTGTTAAACTAAAATCTGATTCTCTGCATTTTAAACCAGACGTCAAGCTTTATACATATAAACAATTCAGTGCAAAAAATCTAAGAAAACTTTCTAGAAAACTACTGCATGGATGCAGCAAATACATAGAAAACTTTATGTTGATTCATAATAATCTCCTTCAAGTCATTTTTATAAATATTCACATGTGGACAAACAGTTTCAAGTGCTGCCAGGAATATATACAGAATGTGCATTTAAATGATTGCATCAAACAACATTTTATTGTTTAAAAAAAACTTAAATTATCCTTTTTGTGCTGAGATTTTAACATCACGTTGTCACTGCTAACTGCCACTACAGACGCTTCATCAGGACTTCTTGGTGTCATCAGTTTTCAGTGTGCAAAGTATAAATAGCAAAATGTAATAGCTAAAAGGAATGATTCAGCTAAACGTAAGAAATAACTAAAAGTCATGGTTAGCTAAAAGAAATGATTAGCTAAATGTAATAACTAGTTAGCTAAAAGTACAAATAGCAGAAAGTAATAGCTAAAGTGAAGGGTTTAGCTAAACAGAAGAAATGCTTACCTAAAAGTAATAGTTAGCAAATAATAAGCAATGATTAGCCAAAACAAAAATAGTTGGCTTACTTTTAGCTGACTTTGTATATTTTAGCTAACTATATATTGTATTCCTCATAATTTTTTCTATGAGGTTTTAATCACTTGCACAGATTTTACATCAATTTTGGAGTTTATATATATTTTTGGATACATTTCAAGTCAGTTTGGACAAATGTTGGGATATTTTTCATCATTTTGAACAGTTTTATGTAATTTTGTACAAGTTTAGAGTCACTGTGGACATATTTTGTCATTCTGGGAAAGTTTTCGTCAGAGGTGGGTGGCGCAAAGTTAGCATGACCCATAAAAACACAACAAACACAAACAGTCCATCTTCAATTTGTTAGGTCCTCCTTTCTTTCTTTCTTGGTCATTTTTGACACATTTTAAGTTCTATCAGACATTTTTAAAAGTCTTTTTGGACTTTTTGGTCATTTTGGACAAAACTAAAAATGATTTTGAACAATGTTTCGTTTTTGTCATTTTTTCAGTCTAATAGTCGTAGTATTTCCTGGATGTAACTCCAGTTCTATGACGCTAAAAGACTGCACACTGGTTTAAAATAAGACACAACAGGATCCTGATGAAGCGTCTATATGTGATGAGCTTGGAGTGAGACCACGTTGACTTTTAGCAGCTCTCTCTTTGATCAGCTGGTTTTCTTCAGAAAGATGGTTTTCCTGAAGCAAATTATTCACAGGAAAATGAACCACAGCCATGTTCATGTTATTCCTTGGCAGACCAGTCGAGGGCGATGCTGTGCTCCTGGGCGATGGCGGCCATTTCCTTCAGGAACTCGGCGAACAGGACGATGGCGAACACTCGGCTCTTGGCCTGAGGGGGGATGCTGGGACATGGAGGTAGAATGCTGAGGGGAGGCAGAGCCAGAGCGTTCTTCACCAATCCGTTAGGAAGAGATGGATCCAGGATGATGTCTCCTCCCTGAGACTGGAGGCTCTCTGAGGACACATGGACAAGAGGAACCTTTACAATGACTTTAATTAACCAACAGTGATGCAGAAGTCCCTTATCTACACCTGGCTTTTAGATACACCTTGAAAGTTGCCTGCGTCGAACAGCTAGAAAGACTTTTGTATTCGGATTCAACCTGAAAAACTTCCTGAAACTATTCAGGTTCACATTTCAACTGAAGTGACTTTCTGCAGCAGGAACGTGGAGGAGAGACAAACTGAACCTCCTAATCATCCTTCAGTCCTTCTCTTTCCACTCTAACAGCTTCAGTTTTACCTCAGAGTGACCAGAACTAACAGTTTCTGGATTTAACTCCAGTTATCTATAGGAAACAAAACAATGGAGGTTTGTTTCTCAACAACAAAGTTCTTGATATATTCTAGCAGAAAACCCTCCATTGTTCTGTTTCCTGCACAGAACTGAAGTTACGTCCAGTAACTGTTTATTTTGATCTTATAGTGGAAACAGAAAGACTAAAAGAAATGATTCTGGGATTGTTTCTGCTGAAGACGCCACCGATCTAGAGGACAGAAAAACTGCATTCGTCGTCTCCTAAGTTAACCAAACAGCAAACAAGCATAGCAGTATTTCAGGACCACTCTGAAGTACGTTCCCCAAAGCAGGAACCTTTGTTCCCTTACGGAGGTTCTAGAGGGATGGTTGTTGTGGTCAGAATACGTTCAAACATTCAGGCTGCCCTAAAGTAAATCCACAAGCTCCTGCAGTGTGTCAAATCTGCTTGATGAGAAGATACCACTCCTAACATCCATCATTAGCTTAGCATTACCTTAAAATAAAGACTGGAACCAGGAGGAACCACCCAGTCTGTCCAGTTCCTCTAAGGTTTCATCCACAGAAAGCAAACTGTAAACTAACAGGTTCTGTGCAGAACAGTTTCCTGTCTATTACTTCATATTTACACTAAGTTTTCATGATCTCCTGCTTCTATAGCTATCTTTTTTATTACTGCAGCTATTTAACTTTACTCTGTGTGGTTTCAAATACTGATGTGTTCATGAACCTCTAAATTTGCCGTCCTGGTCTTTGGCCAACAGGAACCTCCAGGCCTCAGTGAGCAGAGCAGGATGGTCTGGTCTGGCTGCTACGTAGTGTTCAATCTGAGCGTGGACCGACACCAGCACCTGCACAGGAATAAAGTTCACCTGATCATCTCCACACCTGATCGATGGAATCGGGAGGAACTCAGAGGTGAGCGTGGACTTTACCTGGTACAGGGTTCGAACGTTGGGCTGGTGGTGCTGGTCGGTGCAGAGCAGGAAGGATCTGAGCAGAGGTTGTGGGTACGAAGCCAGCTGGGCCAGAATTCCCGTCACCAGCAGGTTCACAGCGATAGAGTTCTCCAGAAGGTTCTCCAGCCGCGACAACAGGACGCTGATGAACGGACCTGAGGCATGATGGGAAACTACAGGTCAGTGTGAGTTCAGAGAAGATGTGATGTAGAACAGCAGTGTTTTAAACTATAATAACCTCAGAACATTTCAGTATTTCACAGCCATGTTTTACTTTTCATTCAAAATGCAAATTAATGCTTCCAGATGTGAGAATCCTGCTCTGGTTTTTGGATTTTTCGCTCTCCTTCAATGTTTTTGTAGAGCCGCTTTTTGTTAGCACGTTAGCATGATCCATAGAGACATTAGAAACACATTTAATAGCCTTTCCTTCACTCTGACAAGGTTCATTCAGTTTATAGCTGTTCAAGACAAGTTTCAAGTCATTTTGGACATTTTTCTTGTACTTTTGGAGATTCTTTGCCATGTTGTACAATTTCCAAATCATGTGGGGCAAGGTTGAAGTAATTTGGGGTTTTCTTTACATTTCTGGACAGAGTTGATGTTATTCAGGACACGCTTGAGGTCATTTGGACATTTTTGTTGTTTTTGAGTAATTTTGTTCAAGTTCTGAATCATTTGTGGCACAATGTAAGAAACTTTGGATATGTTTTGACATTCTGGACAAGTTTCAAGTTGTTTTTTGTCATTTTGGCAGTCATTCTGGGCAGCTTATAGGTCATTGTGGACAACTTTTAAGTTGGTCTGCTTATGTATTCTGTACAAATTAGGGAATTTTGGACATTTTTGCCAATTTGGACATTCCTTGTAATTTTGGACAATTTCAAAGGCATTTTGACCTTTTTTTTTGGTCCAAAGTTACAAATCATTGGAGTCAAATTTTAAGTCTTTTTGGAAGTGTTTTGCTGTACTGGGTAAGTTGTGACTTTTTGGTCATTTTTGTAAGATTGATTTTATTAACTTTAATGTTCTTGAAGTGTGTATTATCAGGAGAATGGTATCAGATTGTGACTAAATATTAAATATTTCAGATCAGGTCTGGGGCTGAGATCTTGATCAGGACATTTGACTACAGTCTCAAGCTCTACATGACATTAAAGCTCTTTATTACCTGTAAATGGAACTCCATGTTTCCTGCTGCCGCTCTTCATCCCCTCCTCCTCCTCTTCCTCCTCCATCTCCTCTTCCTCCTCTGCATCTTCCCACAGCGAGCTGAAACCAAACTCGGCACTCAGCTCCTCCTCGTCCTCTACCAGTTTCTGACGCAGCGCTCGGACGCGCTTCCTGAATGTGCCGATGTCATCTGTGATGTCATCACAGTCTGGCTCCACCCCTAAAGAGAGCATGAGCTCGTGGTACTGGGACAGGAAGTCGCTGCCATTGGCGACTCTGTTGTCAGGCAGACTGGGAGACTTGCCATTGGTAATTGTAAGGTCACATGACTGAGATTCAACATGGCCATTGGACAGTGTGTTGGTCGCTAAATGTGAGGTGTGTTGTGTGTTGTGTTGTTGCCGCTCTGTTGTGTGATTGTGATTAATACAGTCGCTCAGGGTACAGTTTGGTTTAAACGTCTTGTTTCCTTCATCAGGATCATCACATTCATCAATGATGTGATTCTTTACATAGAAACCGTTGGTGAAGTTCTGACGTCCTGCTGGTTCTGCTGCTGGTTCTGCTGCTGGTTCTGTTGGTCCTTCTGTCCTCTTTACCTCAGGATCGCCGTCCTCCTTGGTTCTCCTGGTGTCCCGTCCACAGTCCTCACTCCTCCTCCTCGCCTCCTGATCGTAGTCCTCGCTCCTCCTCCGGGACGACATGATGCTGTTGACTGTTTCCATCACCGTCCTCCCCGTCGATGGAAACGTTGTTGTTGTCGTCGACGCTCGCTGGCCTTTCGAGATGCTTCCACGAGTTCGACGGTTTGCCGCCATGATCCGCTCCAAAATAGCCGCCTTGGTGTCTTTTTGAGCAATGAGGTCATAGACGAGAACGTCGTCCTGAAACTCTGATTCCTCCACGTAGGCGCCGTGAACCAGCCTGGTTGCATTGCGTCTCATTTCCTGTATGTGTCGAGGAAGCAGCGGCAGAGGAGCAGGAGAAACGGTGAACCTGTCGGTCTCCATGTTTACGCCGCCGTTCGTCAGCGCCATGTTTATCACCGCTGATGAATCCTCATCTGCAAAGATGTCGTCCCACTCCAGCTCCAGAGCAGAGCTGGTTCTGCCGGCCTGGTTTCCGGTGGAGACGGTATCAGAGGAGGACGGCGTCGGGGAGGCAGCTGAGGGGGGAGGAGTTAAAACCAGAGAGCAGATGGAGTCGCTCTTCACTCGCTGAACAAGCTCCTCGTCCTCCTCGTCCAAGTCGCCCCCGGGTGTGTCTGATCGATACTGCTGAGGAGGAGGATTCACGCCGTCGTATGGAGCTGACCAGAACCGACACGCCCTGAAGACAAACCAGAACATCAAACTGAAGGTAGTGGATGTACATTGCCTGGCCAAAGAAAAGTCGCCACCTGGATTTAACCGAACAAATAGGTAAGATCCATCCATTGGATAATTACTGCAGTGTTGAAACAACTTCTTTAACCCGAGCTGATGCAGTGAGGAGCTTCTCATTTCTTAAACAACCATGTTGGAAGACATATCCTGTGGTCATGGAAAGGATGTTAATCTGTCTCAGAAGGGTCAAATTATTGGCCTGCATCAAGCAAAGAAAACAACTGAGGAAATGAAACTACTAAAATCAGGTTAAAACCGTCCAACGCATCATTAAAACCTGAAGGATAGTGGAGAACCATCATCTTCAGGAACAAACTCTTAGATGATCATAGGAAACCACCAGTAGAACTCACGGCTGTTTAATAGTGAAAGAACATTTCCACATGAAGGGAACTCAAAGGATTGTGACTAAACAGCTGTAGCTCTAAGAAAAGCACTGATCAGTGAAGCTAAACGGAAAAAAAGGCTTCAGTTTGCTGGTAGCATAAAGATTGGACTCTGGAGCAATGGAAGAAGGTCATGTGGTCTGATGAGTCCAGATGTACCCTGTTCCAGAGTGATGGGGCAGTAGTTTAGGTCTGGTTTTGGTCCCAACTTTGCTGGTTTTTGACTTTTTTAGGACTGGTTTCAGACTGGATTCTGACTGGTTCTGAACATTTTTTTGGACTAGTTTAAGTTTAATCTGGATCCTGGTTTTAGACCTTTTAAGGACTGGTTTAGGACTGGTTTTACAATGTCTTGGACTTTTTAGGAGTAGTTTAGGTTTGATTTTGGTCCTTGTTTTAGACTTTTCAATGACTGGTTTCAGACCGTCTAAGGCAGGTCTTGGACTTTATTTTTTACCCCAACAACACCAAACCTACTATCCAGCATGGTGGTGGCAGTATCATGCTCTGGAACTGGAGCTTTACACAAAGTAAATGGAATAATGAAGAAGGAGGATCACCTCCACGTTCTTCAGGAAAACCTAAAAGCATCAGCAGAAGGTTGATCTTGGACACAGTTGGATGTTTCAATAAGACAATGAGTCCAAACACACATCAGATGTGGAAAAGAAAAGGTTCCATCAGGCTGGAATGAAGGTTCTAGACTGGTCTCCCCAAAGTCCTGAAGAAACCATCAAGGACCTGAAGAACCAAGCCAGAAAGATGACAAATGTAGTGGAACAGCACCAGAATTGGTGCCGTTCCACTACATTTGTTGTCTTTGTCTCAGACTTGAGTCTGTGAAATTGATAGTATGATGATACTGCCACCTCCATGCTTGACAGATATAGTGTCCGGAAGAGACGAAGATAGACCAGCAGATGAGTCCATCAGGGTAAGAAGAGAGGTGGATGAAGTGATGAACTCATCATGGCTAGTTCCTACCAGTCTGTGGGGGTTTGGGTTCTGATCTGAGGTTGGTCAGGTTTAGCAACGTTACGTTCCTAAAGAATGAGGTCAGCTGACTACCTGAAGATACTGAATGACCAGGTCTTTCCATCAGTGGAGTTTTTCTCCCCTGATGGCACTGACATGTTCCAAGATAATGATGCCAGGATTTTTACTACAAATAGACATCAGTTCTAATTATTGGTTCTAAGTCTCCTTGATTACAAACAATGAGTCTTAAAATAAGCCCTAAACTGATTGAACTCGTTATTTCTGATCACTCTAGTTAAAAAGTGCAACCTCTAATGATTCTATGACCAAAAACCACATCAGTGAGTCAATCAGTGTTTCTGTTTATCAGCTCCTGTATTCGATCCTACAGATGTAGTACTGTAGTTTGTCCAGTAGGTGTCACCCCAACACATTGAACCAGTTACAGTCTGGCGACGGTTTGATTCCATGTTACTCAGGTAGTTTACTGCATCATCATGTCTCTGTGAGAAAGTATCTCTCTATGGCAAAAAAGCTGTAATTTTGTTCATGTTTTAGTCAATTTGGACCAAATTGAGTGATTTTGAACACTTGAAAGTTAATTGGGTGAATCTTGAGTAATTCTGGATACATTCTATGTCACTTTTCATTATTTTTAATTTTAGACAAGTTTCGACTCATACTGGACAAATTCTGAGCCAATTTCAGCAATTTTTTTTTGTCATTTTCAGCAGGTTTTAAGTCATTTGGTGGTGGTGGTGGGGTACTTTTGTTCATATTTTAGTCCTTTTGGACCAAATTGAATGATTTTGAACAATCTGAAGTTGTTTTGAACAAATCTTGAGTATTTCTGGATACATTCTATGTCACTTTTAATGATTTTTAGTGTAATTCTGACCATTTTTTTGTCATTTTGGACAAGTTTTGACTCATACTGGACAAATTATGAGTCAATTTCAGCAATTTTTGTGCCATTTCTGAGCATACTTTGTAAATTAAATTGTCAAAGAAAGTAAACTTTTAATTTTCCATCATTCTAGAAGACAGGAGACATTCCCATAGAGGGGCAGGACTTTATACTGCAGTGAAACAGTGGCTCCTGCAGCAGGTGAAGACTCACCTGTACGAGGTGCTGATGGCCTGCCGGGCGTCCCACAGGTAGTGCAGGTAGTTTACATCCATGAGGAAGTCTGAGCCTCGGCAGTAGGCGACGCTGTCCGACACCGACAGATCTGAGACACAGAGAGCTGCAGTCAGGACGTTATGGAGGAGGAAGCTCACCTGTGCAGAGTTACCTGCACTCACCTGCTGCCCGAGGCCAGTGGACGTGCTCTGATTGGCTGCTGCTGCTGTGCAGGTGAAGCGGACACCAGGAGGGCAGCAGCAGCAGCAGGGAGGAGGCGCTGCAGGAGTAGCAGTCGGTCTGCTGCAGGGAGCAGCGCTGCCTCCTGCTCAGATGGCTGCAGGGGAGCAGATACCTGAAGAGACACACAGTGCCCCCCCCTCAGGACAGGTAGCAGAACTACAAGTAGACCTACACATTCATACTGGGCCGGTTTAAACATGAAGTAACTGTCTGGACTCAAAGTGGTTCCAGTCGGACAGATTCTATCTCATCTGCAGAGTAAGATCTTCCTCTTCATTAATATAAATAATAAGATTATGAGATAAGATTATCCTTTATTGCTTTACCTTGTTACAGCAGCAAAGGAAACGGTCAAAAACAGCAGTTTCTGGGTCATTTTCCACAGTTTTGCATCATTATAGAGAGGTTTCAAGTCATTTTGGACTAATTTGAGTGATTCTGGTCAAATTTTAGATCATTTTGGATACATTTTAAGTCATTTTAAATTTCAAATCATTGGTCAGCAGTGTTTCAGCAAAGTAAATAGTGGAAAAGAAAGTCATTTTAAAAAGGTTTTAGTCGTGTCGTTTGTCCATTTTTTTGCTGCTTTGTAGCTTCTTTGTCTTTTTTTATTTTTTGTCGTTTGTCTCATTTTTCGTTATTTTTTGTCTCGTTTTTGTAATATTTTTTCTTGTTTTTGTTGTTTTTTGTCTTTTTTTGTCTAATTATTGTTATTTGTCTCATGTTTTTGTTGTTTTGTTTCCTTTTTGTCTCATTTGTGTTGTTAGTCCATTTTCTTGTTGCTTGGCACTGTTTTTGTCGAACTTTTTGTCTCTCTTTCGTTTTGTGTCGCTTATCTTTTTTTGTCAATTTATTTATCACTTTTGTCATTTTGTGTCTCGTTTTTGTCATATTTTGTTTTGTTTTTGTGTTTTTTGTCTGACTTTTGCCATTTGTCTCATGTTTTTGTCGTTTGTCGTTAACCTAACCTCCAAAGTTTTCCCTTTTATTGCTTTTCAATCTCAATTAAACTCATAAAATGTTCAATATGTCTTTGTATGAGTGTATAAGTCAGTGGACTGACCTGAAGACCAGCTGCAGCATCACGTCCTCACAGAAGAGTCCGATCAGAGTCCTGAACAGAGCCAGAGACACCGTCCCTAACTGAGGACAGAGACAGAGCAGCTGATTGGACGACGGACTGCAGGCGCTTGAAGCTCAGCGTCACGGTAACGATCTTACCTGGAAAGGCGTGTTCACTCTGCTGACCAGCGTGTCCAGGATGTGCACGTTGTCGTGTCTGTGCAGCAGGATGAAGGAGAGGAAGGTCTGCAGGAGGGCCGGTTCAGAGACGGAGCGAAGGAACAGATCCAAGTACGCCGTGGTGGTCATCACCTCCTCCACGGTCAGCTGACGGACAGACCACAGGAAATAAGAAGTCAGTGGGTAGAAACAACAAGTTTTACCTTCATGCTATGAATATTTATAGAGTTACAAAGCTCGCACTGAAGAAATGATGAGGCTCAGAAATGATGGAAAAAGTCCATTAAAAATGGACTTTTTCCATCATTTTCATCTTCATCACTCCATCCGTCCAGCAGATAGACCCATGACATTTAGGAGTAAAAACCCATCTGAGTTCTGGTAAAAACTGACACCAGATCATCTTTACATCCATCACAGCACAAATGTTCATTCCCAGAATTACTCACAATTTGTCAAACACGACAACATCTCAAAAAAATAATTTAGTTCTTGTCCAAAATGGCAAAAAACATCTCTAAAATGACTAAACATTTGTCCAGAAATAATATAAATGTGTCCAAAATGATCAAAAAGTTCTTTAAAATGAATCAACATTTGTCCAAAATGACCCCAAATCTGTCCAAACTGATGAGACTTTTGTCCAAATTTGTCCAAAATGATTCAAAATTTGTCTCATGACAAAAACTTCAAAAAATGACAAAAAATTGTCCAAAATGATCAAAAAGTTCTTTTAAATGACTCAAATGAAGAGGAGTCTTCAAGAAAATGTACATATTGGAAAATTATTTAAAGTTTCCCTCAACCAAATTTGTCCAAAATGACCCAATTCTTGTCTAAAAAGACAAAAACTTATCCAAAGTGACTCAAGATTTGTCCAAAACCTGTCCAAGCTGACTAAACTTTTGTTCAAAATTACTCAAAATTTGTATAACATGACAAAAACTTCCCAAAAAATGATTCGGTTCTTGTCCAAAATGACAAAAGAAATGTATAAATTGAAAAAAAATCGTCCAAAATTGCTAAAATTGTGTCCACAATGATCAATAAGTTATTTCAAATTACTCAAATGAAGAGGAGCCTTCAAGACAATGTACATATTAGAAAATTATTTGAAGTTTTCCCTCAACCATATTTGTCCAAAATGACCCAAAACCTGTCCAAGCTAACTAAACTTTTGTCCAAATTTGAACAAAACTACTCAAAATTTGTCTAACATTACAAAAACTTCTCAAAAAATGAAGATGTAGATGATGTAAAGATAAGTGTCCTTTGTGGTACAGTTTGAATACTGCAGTAGTAGTACAGTATAGTAGTACTACAGTGAACAGGAGCGCCACCTTGTGCAGAGCTGGAGCAAGTACAGGTACCAGGAAGCCGTTGTAGATGTAACTGAGCAGCTGTGAGCGGATGGACGGATGAGCCACCTAAAATACAGTGAAGACACACAGCATGTTATTCATGTTCATTATTATGACTAATATCTGTATTAATGTTCATTATTATGATTAATATCTGTAATAATGATCATTGTTATCATCAATGTCTGTATTAGGACTTATTATGTTTGTGTGGTTACCTTGGTTACAGCGCTGCAGAACTCCAGCGAGTGCAGAAAGTGGACAAGTGCTGGAACCTGTTGATGTAAACACCAGGTAAGTCTGACTTCATGATTTAATTTACAAAATGTGTTTGAAATGACTTGAAACTTGTCCAAAATGACATAAAAATCACTGTCAGTGATGCATTGTTTTAAAAAAATAACTCAAAATTATTCACAGTGGCTCAAAATATGTACAAAAAATGTTTAAAATATCTCAGCATTTGTCCAAAATGATTTAAAAGTTGTCCACACTTACACAAAATCTGCACAACATGATGTCAAAATTATTGGCAATGAATCAGATTTGTCTAAGCTGACAAAGATTTTTGTCAATAACTTGAAAATGACTTAAACTGGTACAAAATGACTCAAAACCCACAGAGTGATGCAAACATTGTAAAAAGTGATTTAGAAATTGTCTAAAATGAGCTGAAATTTGTACAAAATGAATCAAACTTGTCTAAAATGCCTGAAAACTATGTATTCTGTACAGTATGACACATTTAAAATGCCATACGTTAAATAAAAATGTTTGTTGTTTTTTTTGCACTACTACTTTGTATTACTCTCTAACACCCAAAAAGTCTTGGACAAATTAAAATAAAATTTTAAATCTGTTTAAAACTTTTTGTTCACGACCCCTGAATTTTAATAACCCTGTGTTTATAGCTAATTAGCATGCTAACACAGTTAAACAGTAGTGATGATGGAAGGTGACAGTGGCTAAATGTTAGCATGCTAACACAGTAAACAGCAGTGGTGATGGAAGTGACAGCGGCTAAATGTTAGCATGCTAGTTGCTAACTGTTACCTGCTGCCAGTCGGCCCGGTCCAGACAGTGCCAGTCCTCGCTGTAGACCTGCAGTCGGGCTGGAAGAGACGAGTAGAGACCAGACAGACCTGTGGCCAGAACCTGCAGCAGACAAACACCTGATCAACCTCCTGTTTTTACTCACTGTGGTTCATTTTTCTTTGTTCAAATTGGCATAAAAGTTGTTGAAAATGACTCAAACTTGTCCAAAATGAATCAAAATCATTTGAAATAACTTGAAATTTTTCCAAAGCAAAAACATCTAAAACCTGTCCGACTAAAGCTGTACAAAACACAAAACAATGCAAAATTTTTGAAAAGGCCTGAGAATTTGTACAAAATTGCTTTAAAATGTGAAAATCTGAACAAAACTACACAAAAATTGTTCAAAAAATTGCTCATAATTTGTCATAAACTGGTCCTAGATGACATAAATCATTTAAACAATGAAGAAATATTGCTAATCATAGACACAGTTTGTATTATTGGTTCTTAAAAATGGAAAAAAGTACAAAATTATCAAACAGATGAAATTGTTTTATTCAGCAAAAAATATTTTACAGAACTTAGTTTTAATAAACTGTGAACAGGATCTGTGATAATGCAGAAACACTGCTGTCTGAAACGACCAGACTGACCCAGAATAAAGAGACAGGAGGATAAAAAGGACAGAGCTCCTGATCAACATCAGTCCAAACAGCAGCATCAACAGCTGCAGGCAGCCGGCCAATCAGGTGCAGACCTACTAATCCCCCCTCTGAGCAGCAGCCAATCACACGCTGAGTTACTAATCTGCTCGACACATAAAGATTGAGGTCAGAGGGTGGTCACATGGGCTTAAATCTGACACACACACATTAACATGCACACACACACACACACACACACACACACACACAGGTGTCACATGCTGCAGTGTTTCTTCTCTCATGAAGCAGAAACTGGCAGTGATGGATCCAACATGGCCGACAAACACACACACACACACCTGAACAGTAAACAAACATGAGGTTGTATTTCACTGACATTGCCGGTTTTATTTTTCCAAATTTTAGCCTAAAATGACTTGAACCAGACAACTAAAAGCTGAACAATGATGCAAAAACTGTTGAAAACGATGCAGAACTTGTCCCAAGTGACTGAAACTTGTTTTTAATGACGCAAAAACAGTTGAAGAAACCTCGTTATTTATGAAAAACTACTTCATGCTTGGTCAAAATCCCGCCGTTGAGTCGCCACCTTATCGTGGTGGAGGGGTTTGAGTGTCTGTGATCCTGGAGCTATGTTGTCCTGGTAGGGGACCCAAGGTAAACTGGTCCTGGGGGAGAGACCGGACTAAGAGCGGTTCAGAAGACCCTGATGACAGCACATCAAGGTGAAGACTCTGCCTTGCCCGGGTTAGGGATACCGGGGCCTTCAGCTGGCCTGGGGGAGGGGGACTTCGTCAGAGTCCATCTGTTGACCGAGCCTTGGGGTCCCTTGGGGCTGGGTCGGGCACAGCCCGAAGAAGTATCACAGGGCCACTGCCTAGTAGACCCACCACCTGCAGGGCTAGAAATCAGGGTTGGGTGCTATGCACACCAGGCAGTAGGCAGGAGCGGGCGTCTAGGCGCATCACCTCCTGGTGGTGTAGACTAGCTCTGGGGACATGGAACGTCACCTCACTGGTGGGAAAGGAACTACCACCAGGTACCGGCTAGATATAGTTGGGCTCACCTCCATGCACAGCAAGGGTTCTGGAACCAGAATCCTGGAGAGGGGCTGGACTCTCTCCTTTTCCGGAGTTGCCCAGGGTGAGAGGCACCTGAGTGACGCCTTGTTGGAGTTCTCCCTGGACAACGAGAGAGTCGCCTCTCTGAGGGGAAAACTCTGACTGTTGTCTGTGCTTATTCACTGAACAGCAGTTTGGAGTTTTTGGCCTTCTTGGAGTCTCTGGGTGGTGTCTCCATCACCACTACTTCTCAGCCTCCCCGGGAAAGTTTCCCCTGGGTGCTGGAAGGGAGACTCCGACCGATTGTTGAACCTCAGATTCAGGAGGAGCAATGTGGATTCCGTCCTGGTCGTGGAATGGTGGATCAGCTCTTTGCTCTTGCGGAGCTGCTGAGGGGGTCACGGGAGTTCGACCTGCCAGTCCACAAGTGCTTTGTGGATCTGGAAAAGGACTACAACTGAGTCCCCCAAGGGGCTCTGTGGGGGGTACAGGGGGACTATAGGGGACCGGACTCTCTGATACAAGCCATTCGGTCCCTGTACAACCAAAGTGAGAGCTGTGTCTGCATTCTCAGCTCAAAGTCAGACACGTTTCCAGTGGGTGTTGGACTCCTCCAAGGGGGCTCCTTGTCTCCGATCCTGTTTGTGGTCTTCATGGACAGGATCTTAAGGGGCAGCCGGGGTGAGGAGGGTGTCCAGTTTGGGGGCCTCAGGATCACATCTCTGCTCTTTGCAGATGATGTGGTTCTGTTGGCTTCATCAGACCTTCAGCAGCACTAGAGTAGTTTGCAGCTGAGTGTGAAGCGGCGGGGATGTGGATCAGCACCTCCGAGGGCATGGTTCTCTGCCGGAAATCGGTAGATTGCTTTCTCTGGGTTGGGGGGGAGTTGCTTCTCCAAGCGAAGGAGTTCAAGTATCTCAGGATCTGGTTCACGAGTGATGGGAAAATGGAGCAAGAGACGGACAGGAGGATTGGTGCAGCATCAGCAGTAATGAGGTCCGATTTACCATCCATCTATGTTCGAACCCTCAACTATGGTCATGAGCTCTGGGTAGTGACCCAAAGAATGAGATCGTGGATACAAGCAGCTGAAATGAGCTTCCTCCATAGGGTGTCTGGGCTCAGCCTTAGAGATAAGGGGAGAAGCTCAGACATCTGGAGGGAGCTCGGAGTAGAGCTGCTGATCCTTCACCTCTAAAGGAACCAGCTGAGGAGGTTTGGACATCTGATTCAGATCCTCCAGGGAGACTTCCATGGAGGTTTTCTGAACACGTCCTCCTGGGAGGAGACCCCGGGGTAGACCCAGAACCCTCTGGGGGGATTATGTATCTCATCTGGCCTGGGAACGCCTCGGGATCCCCCAGGAAGAGCTGGAAAGTGTTGCTGGTGAGAGGGACATCTGGAATGATCTGCTTCATCTGCTGCCTCCACGACCCGACCCCGGATAAGAGGAAGAAAATGGATGGATGGATGGATGGATGGATGGATGGATGGATGATGGATGGAGGGATGGATGAATGATGGATGGAGGGATGGATGGACGGAGGGATGATGGATGGAGGGATGGATGGATGGATGAATGATGGATGGAGGGATGGAGGGATGGATGGATGGACTTCGTCAGAATGACTGAAAAACTTTAAAGACTGATTTAAATTTGTCCAGAATGACTCAAACCTGAACAAAATGATGTGAAAATGTTAAACATGAGAATGACTGAAGCTCATATCCGTTACATTGAGTCTCTGAGGAGCAGCCTGAGCTCATTAGTTTATTACATAACTACTGTAATGAGATTATAATGCTGAGAAAAAAAACCTACTAAGTCCATTCATTCAAACAGCGACTGATTCACAAATATCAGCGTCTTAATGAGACTTTTCTGCTCCTTAATTCCTTCTTTTCTGTTCTAAACACTCAGAGAAACATGTGTTTTAAACACACTGTAGGAAAGATTAGCCTGCTGCAGCTCCACTGGTGACAGTAGATGGGATAAACACTGTTGTATGTATTGTATTGTTTGCTAAAAAACAAACAAACCAAAAAAGAAGAAAAACCCAAGAAAAATGGTAAAAATCAGTAAAAAAAATACCAAAAAACCAAGAACAACCCAAGAAAAATGGTACAAAAAATCTGTAAAGAAAAATGCAAAGAAAACTAAAAACTAAACACAAAACAAACAAGAAAAACCCAAGAAAATGGTAAAAATCTGTATAAAAAAAAAAGCAAAACAAACAAAATAAAAAAACAAGAAAAACCAAAGAAAAAATATTTTATAAACATAACATCTTGCTAGATTTTAGCTGTAATTTAACGAAACAGGGAAAATATGTATTTTTGTTAAAATTAATTAAAAACTTAAAATGGTTCAGTTTTACAAAAAACAACTAAACTTTAAAAAAAACATTAGAATATGATATTTTTGCTTTAATACTGAAAAACAGTGTAATTCTACAAGCAAATGTTTTAAAGAATGATGTAGACACCAATTAAATTACAGTTTGGGCCTTTTCTAAGGTTAACATGTAAATAAAGTTCATGCACGTACTGTGATTTTACTAGTTACTATTTGTAATTTAACAAAACAGGGAAAATCTGTGATTTAAAAAAAGAAAAAAACAAAAATGACCGTTAAAAACTACACTTTTACACATAAAAAAACTGCAATAAAGCAGTGAAATTCTAGTGGGTAGGGTGCCAGAAAAAGTGTGTTAAAAATGTTGGAATGCTGTATTGTTTAAAAGCTGTAAACGCTGTGAAAATAAAGGTAAATAAGGTTCTGTTTGTCCTGACAGAAAGTAAACAGGTTTTTTTTTTCAGACTTACAGGACAGAAGTAGGTGTTCTGGGCGATATGTTGAGCGACTCGAGGTTCGGAGGCCGACAAAGACATGATGAGCAGCAGAGCGTCTCTGGCCTGTTGACCCACAGAACCCTGTCTGACAGGAACAACACAACAAATAATATTAATATTTATAATAGCACGCTCAACACAACATGTAATAATAACATTAATGACACAGACAACAGACATCTATTAATGATGTTAATACAGGATGAGGTCTTTCACTTTGAAACAACAACAACATCAGTCCGTTACAATATTCTGTTATCTTCTAGTTAAATGATTCATACGTGCATGAAAGTCGTTGGTATTCATGACTTTTCCAAAGAACTCATCATATCGTGACGCACGGAACGGCTTTGTTTACATTTTCCTCGGAGTTCCAACTTATGGTGAAAATCGACTTATGTTGACGCAAGTCGAGGACCTCCCGTATGCTCAGAAATATCCACATTTTATGCTGTGAAACTTTCTGAACTGTGTTAACTCCAACCTGTGAGTATAAGTGACGAGCAGGGAGAACAGATGAGTGGATTAATATATGAATTATGTGTTTCCTACCTGTGAGTATACGGGATGAGCAGGGAGAAGAGCAGGAAGTTGGCAGCTCCTTGGTCTTCACTGGTGTGGAAGAAAAGTTCAAGCACTGAAGGATCTTTGACCAGAGCGACGCAGAGCTGATTCAACAGGAGGACGAGCTCCGCCTCCACCACACCTCCACTGTCTGCAGGAGACAACAAGTTAACCAACCAGGTAACCAACCAGGTAACTAACCAGGTAACTAGTTAACATTAACCAGCCTCTTTTTTGATGTGGATGTTGATTTTGGACAGTTTTGTTTTTGTACATTAACTCTTGTAAACCTTTAGGAGGAACATTTTGAGAACTAAAATAAAGAACTTCCCACTGAGAACCTGTCTAGATCTCTGTTAGAACGTCCTGCTACAACATCTGGAGAAGCTCCTCACCAGTTGCAGCTCCAGCGCAGGATGCCAGCAGCATCATGAGCGGCCGGAGGACGGGTTTGTGGTGCAGCAGCGGCTGTCGGGCCTGAGACAGCAGCATCTGGTACATCCTCAGCTGCTCCAGCTTCATGTCCTCAGTGAACTGCCTCCTCAGGCTCCACAGGAACAGACGCTCCATCACCCCCTCCAGAACCACCAGCTCCAGGATGGGACCCATGGCTCCTCCTGACGGTACATAGAGGGGAAACCAGGGTAAGAAACGTCAGGGTAAGAAGACCTCCACCAGGACTTTTCTCTGGTGACAGTGAACTAAATAATCTTTAAATATCATTGAAATCATTTTATTGGTCTCAGGAAATCGGTCATTTTCTGACAGAAAATGTCTGCTTCTGTCATTTTTTTTATCAGAATTTACTTTTGCAAACTGTTGCGTACTATTAAAATGAGAACATATGGAGGGTTCTTAAGTAAATTGAATAGAAAGCAAATTATTCTTCTGTAATATAAGAAAATATGATAAATTGACTTTTAAGGTAAGAAACCCTTCACTGACATCAATGATTTTTATTCCTGTAGCTCTGCTAATGTTCGATCTGTGATAAATATCTCATTAAATACTGTAACACAACAGGTAACCAGCCGTAAACATGTATAATCATCTGTCTGAAAGGCTAATTAGCTGGCTTGTTGAGCTAATAACATTATGTTATATTAAACTGCTGTAGCATTAGCTACCTTGCTAACTATCTGACTTCATGTCAGGCTAATAATATTATCTTATATTAGCTTACTGTAGCACTAGCTACCAAGTTAGCTAGATGTTTCTATGTTAGGCTAATGCATTAAATACTGTATTAGCTTGCTGTGGCACTAACCTACTAGCTGACTTTATTTTAAGCTAATAACATTTTGCCATATTAAACTGCTGTAGCATTAGCCAACTAGCTAACTATCTGTTAAGTTAAAAATTTTATGCTGTAGTAGCTGTCTGTAGCACAAACTAACTCGCTAACTATCTGACTTCATGTGAGGCTAATAATATTATCTTATATTAGCTTACTGTAGCACTGGCTACCAAGCTAACTAGATGCTTCTATGTTAGGCTAATAGATTTAATACTGTATTAGTTTGCTGTGGGAATAGCTAACTAGCTGACTTGCTGAGCTAATATCGTTATGTTATATTAAACTGCTGTAGCATTAGCTACCTAGCTAACTATCTGACTTAATGTCAAGCTAATAATATGTTAGCTTACAGTAGCACTAGCTACCAAGCTAAGTAGAGGGTTCTATATTAGGCTAATGGTTTGCTATGGCACTAACTAACTAGCTGACTCTGTTTTAAGCTAGTAAGATTATGCTATATTAAACTGCTGTAGCATTAGCGACAACATTATGCTACATCAGCTGTCTGTAGCACAAACTACCTAGCTAACTATCCGACTTGATGTCAAGCTAATAATGTCATGTTATATTAGCGTCGTTTTAGAATAATAAAGCTGCAGTGTGTTATGATCTAACTGACCTCTAGATGTTCACTCCCTTCTTCTGTTCATATTATACTGATATTTAGATAATAAATGTGTTCTGACCTTGACCCGCCTCCTCCTCCATCAGCAGGAACAACATGTGTTCCACGTAGTTCTGGACGGCGCTGGCCTCGTCGGCCGGGATCGGACCCAGACGAGATCCTCCGGAGCTGCTGTGACCTGAGAGGAAGCTGAGGGCTCCGGTGCTGCTCCGACCCGGCTCATGTTTCTCCAGAATCTTCACCACCTGAACACACAGCGGCTGGGGGTTAGTTTACTTTGATTTACACTGATCTGGTGTCAGTATTTATCAGAACTCAAATGTGTTTTTCATCCTAAATGTCATGTGTCTATCTGCTGGACTGATAAAGTTCTGAGGCTCATCACTTCATCAGTGATACATGTGGACCCACATATATGTACTTCAAGGACCTGTACCTCAGAAAATAATATGAAGGTAAAACTTTGTATCATTAAATATACAAATGTTATTAATAAATATGAGTTATTGTGGAGGATCTGGTTGGTTTTTCCTGCAGCTGATCAAAGCATGAATGAAAAGAGACAGAAAGAATGTGATTCACTGTCCAGACTTGTGTTAACCTTTGACCTCAGACACACACACACACACACACACACACACACACACACACACACACACACACACACACACACACACACACACACACACACACACACACACAGAGAGACACACAACACACTCGTACACTCTGTATGTGGATTTTCTTGGCGACGGTGTCGGGCGATTTGTCCTAAATGGATCCTGTGTTTAAGGGCCAAAGTCTGGGTCAGTAACACACACACACACACACACACACACACACACACACACACACACACACACACACACACACACAATCACACACGACAATCACACACTGTGCTGCTGCTCATTATGAGGAAAACAGGACAGAATCAGATTCAGAGCTATGTTCAGCAGCAGAGTTTGTCTGGTTGCTGATGCAGGTAAATAAGTAAACAGGTGAACAAGTAAACAGGTAAACAAGTAAACAGGTGGACATGTAAACAGGTGAACAGGTGACCAGTTGAGCTGCGTACCTGGGCCCAGTGGTTCTTGAACACGATCATGCAGGTCTCCGGGTCGACTCCCCTCAGCGTCAGGGACTTCCTGCGGTTGCCCCTGACGACCACCGAGGCCATCATGTTGCCCGGGTTACCGGCAATCGCTACGGATGTTCCGACATGTTCCTGCTCAGGGCCTCAATGGACCTGTGAGCAGCATCAGAGGCACTGCTGGGGAGGAAACCTGGAGGAAACACAGGATTCTGACAGTTTAGATCTGTGATTTATGGAACTATTTACCCCTTTATTGTTATATTACAGATAATATCCGATAAAGTCACAGAAAAAAAATATGAATTTACATGTTAACCATAAAAAACACAAAAACTGTTAAGGATTTACACATAGAAAATCAGCATTTTTACATCTGACTTTAAAATTGGCTTCACTGGAGCTTAAAATATGATTATTTCCCAGATATTTGCAGCTTTTTTCAGTTTTCACAGTTTTTAATATATGATATATATATGATAGTTTTCTGTCTCACTGAGTTATTTTGTGTTTTTTGTCATTTTGTGCATTTTTGTGGTTGTTTTGTGTGTCTGTGCTCACTTTCTTTATTTTCTGGTCATTTTCAGACTGTTTTGTGGGCGTTTTAGGGATTTTTGTGGTCATTCTGTGCCTTTTTGTGGTCGTTTTCAGTCTGTTTGTGGTCATTTTGTGTGTCTCTGTGGCCATTTTGCAACTTTTTCTAGTTATTCTGGCTTTGGCAATGGCCCACAGTAGAACCCTCTGTGCTCATTTTGTTTCTTTTTTGGTCATTTTAAGACTGTTTTGTGGTAATTTTAGGTCTTTTTGTGGTCATTTTGTGCATTTTTGTGGTCATGTGTCATTTTGTGGTTGTTTTCTGTGTCTTTGTGCTCATTTTGTTTCTTGCTTGGTCATTTTCAGGCTGTTTTGTGGGCATTTAGTTCCTTTTGTGGTCAATTTGTGCATTTTTGTGGTCGTTTTCAGTCTGTTTGTGGTTGTTTTCAGTCTGTTTGTGGTCATTTTCAGCACAAAGACACAGAAAACAACCACAAAAAGACACAACATGACCACAAAAACGCACAAAATGACACAAAATGACCACAGAAAAACACAAAATCACTCAGTGAGACAGATAATTATCATATAAAGACACAAAATGACGAGAGACACAAAATAACGACAGAAAATTGCACAATGACCACAAAACACCTACAATTATCACAAACAGACTGAAAAAGGCACAAAATGACCACAAAACATCTAAAATTACCACAAATCGATCGAAAACCACTACAAAAAGACATAAAATGCCCACAAAACAGACTGAAAATGACCACAAAAGAAAGAAAATGAGCACAGAGGGTTCTACTGTGGGCCGTAGCCAGCGCCAAAACAACTCCAAAAACCCAGAATTAGCCGCCGTTCCCGGCTCTCTCTCACAATATTCTGTTATAGTCTTGTAAAATGATTCATACATGCATGACAGTTGTTGGTATTCATGTGTTCATTGTGTGTATTTGTGGTTGTGTGTCTGTCCTCCAGTTCAGGAAGAACAACCAAACAGGAAGTAGTTGTTGACTCCTCCCTGGGCGCAGCAGGAAATTCCCAGAATTCCCAGCAGCAGTGTTTTTACCTCAGAGATGGAGTTCAGTGTGGAGCAGCATTCTGTCCGTCGGCCGTCCTGGAGACAGAAAACACACACTGAGGACTACACACAGACCCACAACTACACACAGACCCACAACGATACAACTACAGCATTCACAGGTTTCTGTTCAGAAGAAGGTTCAACACACTGATGGTGGGTTCATTTTAACTCACTGTGGATCATTTTAACTCACTGTGGATCATTTTAACTCACTGTGGATCATTTTAACTCACTGTGGATCGTTTTAACCCAGTGTGTGTTCATTTTAAGCCAGTGTGGGTTCATTTTAACTCACTGTGGATCATTTTAACTCAATGTGGATAGTTTTAACCCAGTGTGGGTTCATTTTAACTCACTGTGGATCATTTTAACTCACTGTGGATCATTTTAACTCACTGTGGATCATTTTAACTCACTGTGGATCGTTTTAACCCAGTGTGTGTTCATTTTAAGCCAGTGTGGGTTCATTTTAACTCATTGTGGGTTCATTTTAACTCATTGTGGGTTCATTTTAACTCACTGTGGATCGTGTAACCCACTTTGTGCTCATTTTAACTCATCCACTCTGAGGATCCTCTTCATCCTTCAGGTATATACTGGGTTGGGAGGAATGCTTCATTTAGATTACAGCTGAACTTATCTGCTCCAGCACATCAGACTAAGCAACATCTAATCTGGACCAGGTCAGGGAGTCCTGACATGTCTTCTTCCTGCACCAGTTGTTTTTCTCATGTATGTTCTGCAGCATCTGTCCTTTCTCAGGATCATATCAGAGAGAAGGTCTGAACGTGTTCACAGCCTCAGTTTAACAAAAGTGAACAGGATCAGGGTTCAAAGGTGATAAATGTAGGGTCCGTTGAGGTGATCTGTTGGATCTACAGGGTCATTTACAGTGACTGCAGATGCAACTTGCATGATATTCTGGGATGTCTTCAGCTAACAGCTGCAAGGAAATATCTCAGTATGGGGAAAGAGTCATTTTTCTTCACTGGGCTTATTTTAACCGACTGCAGATTCATTTTTCCTCGCTTAGAACCTGTTTTTCCTCCCGGGATAATTTTAACTCACTTTTGACCTATTTTAACTCCTTGTGGACTCTATAGTCCTGTACTTCTGTGGAAACAGCACAGACATGGTTAGACGTAAAAAGACACGCAAAATGAACACGCAAAGAGACTCAAAACCACCAAAAATGGCACAAAAACATAAAGAGATACAAAATGACCGCACAAGCATGCAAGACCACCATTATGCAAAATCACACTAAGAGGCACAAACAACCAGAAAGAAACACAAAACAGCAATAAAAGAACACAAAACCACCACAACCAGAGGGAAAATCCCACAAATGGATACACAAATAGATACAAAATGATCAGAAAAAGACACAAAACAACCACAAAGTGACAGAAAACTATGAAAAAGAGACACAAAACAACAACAAAAAACACAAAATCACTGGAAATAGACACAAAACAACCACAAAGAGACACCAAAGACACAAAGAGACACAAAATGGCCATAAAAAAGGACACAAAACTATGAAAAGGGGACCAAAGCCAAACACAAAAATGACACAAAACCACCAGAAATAGACACAAAACAACAATAAAACACAAAACCACCACAACCAGACAGAAAACCCCACAAAGAGTCTCTCTCTCTCACACACACACACACACACACACACACACACACACACACACACACACACACACACACACACACACACACACAAATAGATACAAAATGATCAGAATAAGACATAAAACAACCACAAAAAGGCACCAAAAACACAAAAGGACACAAAACCATCAGAAATAGACACAAAACAACAATAAAACAACACAAAACCACCACAACCAGAGAGAAAATCACACAAAGAGTCAGCCACACAAAGAAAACCCACAAATGATCAGAATAAGACATAAAACAACACAAAGACACACAAAGCAACCACTGGCGTGTAAACAGACTCATGTCCTCACAACATGAGCAACACAACGACACACACAGTTTCCAAATCCATCCTCCACCATCTGGGCTCTAATCTGCAGCAGGAACGTCCAGAGAAGTCCAGCAGTGTGTGTCTGTCGTTGTGTGTCTGACTTTAGTCGGTTTAATGAAGCAAAGTTCTACCTTCAGACTGTGAACATTTCCAGACTTACAGACCCTTGAAGTCCTTAGAGGAGGGTCCAGATGAAGTGAAGAGGTTCAGAAATAATGGGAAAAGTCCATTAAACACAACTTTTTGATTATTTTGGATTCATTTTTAAAAATTTTGGACAAACTTTTTGTCATTTTAGAGATTTTTTTTTGTCATTTTTGACAAGAACTGAATGATTTTTTGAGAAGTTTTTGTCATGTTAGACACATTTTGAGTAATTTTGGACAAAAGTTTAGTGATTTCTCTGGTTTTGGGTCATTTTGGACAAATTTTGAGTCACTTTAGACAAGTTTTAGTCTTTTTAGATAACAATTGGGTCATTTTGGACACATTTGGTTGAGGGAAATAATTTTCCAATATGTACATTTTCTTGAAGACTCCTCTTCATTTGAATCATTTTAAAGAAATTTTTCATCATTTTGGAGACATTTTCAGTAATTTTAGAGATTTTTTTGGTCATTTTGGACAAGAACTGAATGATTTTGGACAAATTTTAGCGTTTTAATTTCATGTTTATTTGTGGGACTTTTCAAGGTGAGAATCAGATGACATCAGGTGACTGAACGTCCTCATAAAGACGGAAAGATCCAGAGAGATAAAAGATAATCTGAGAGGAGACGCTGATGTTTAATCCCAACTCTGTGTGTGTGTGTGTGTGTGTGTGTGTGTGTGTGTGTGTGTGTGTGTGTGTGTGTGTGTGTGTGTGTGTGTGTGTGTGTGTGTGTGTGTGTGTGTGTGTGTGTGTGTGTGTGTGTGTGTGTGTGTGTGTGTGTGTGTCACATGCCATCACACAGACCAGGGATTAAACACAGATTGACCTGGAGTCTGTCTGACCTGCTTTTCATTTATTCTGTTTTCAGGCTTTCAGCTGATTGATGATGCTGATGATGATGATGATGATGTCAGCAGGACTCTGAACCTTCAGCTCGTGTTTGAACAGCCGTTCGGTTCACAGAGATCCTCAGAGGAACCACCACTGAACTTTAACATGTTCTCGTGTTAAAATGCACACGTGTCCTGAGCTCTGAACGCATCTGTTTGATTCTCAGCAGTCAGAAAACATCCACACACTGTCAGACATTTACTTTTTAACTCTCAGTTTTCAACAATTAGTCAGAAAATAACTAAAAATGTATTTTATTTACATGTTAACTGTGGAAATGTGATGTTTTTAATGTTTTTAACAGGTTTTAGCTTTAATTTGTCATTTTTTTAAACAAAAAAAATAACGATTTTTGCAAATTTTCGCTGTTTTGTTAAATATCAAGTAGAATAAAAGATTCTTTTACATGTTAACTGCAAAAATGTAATGTTTTTAGCCATTTTTTAACTAGGTTTTAACTCTAATTTAAATTTTTTAACAATAAACTTAATGTTGTTTTACAGATTTTCACTGTTTTGTTAAATAACAAGTAAAAATAATTAATTTACATGTTAACTGTAAAAATGTGATGTCAAAGTTTTTAACAGGTTTTAGCTTTAATTTTTCATTTTTTGAACAAAAAAAATGATAATTATTTTGCAAATTTTCACTGTTTTGTTAAATAATGAGTAAAGTCAAGTAAAAAAAAGATTTTACATGTTAACATTTTTTGTAAAAGAAAAAAGACCAAAACTGTCAATAATGTCCACATCAAATAAGAGTATGTATTTTTTTTATTAATATACATTTTTTCTTTTGAATAACAGCAAATATCTGCAAAGTAATAATATTTTTGCTCATTTAAATATAGTAAAAAAAGTTTAATTTTATTGTAAAATGTTTTAACCCTGTAAGACATAACATAGAAAAAAATTAGCAAAAAAAAATCTAACATATCGGTTAATATTTTCTTTTCTCTGATTTTAGTTGATATTATCTGTAATTTAACAAATCAGGAAAAATCTGTAAAATACAAATATAAAAAATTATTTTACCTTTTTCAATCCTTAATATACATATTTTTTCCTTCAAATAATAACAAATATCTGCAAAAGTAATTAGATTTTTTGCTAAATTAAATACAGTAAAAAATAGTTTAATTGTATGATTAAATATTTTTAAGGAAGAAATGACTATCTATAAAAATACAGAATTTTATATGAATATTATTGATAATTTTGGACTTTTTTGTTTTGTTTTTCAACAGTTAACATGTAAATTAATACTTTTTATCTGATTTTACTTGATATTATCTGGAATTTTACAAAACAAGAAAATTTCTAAAATAACAATATACAAAATAATTTTACCATTTTTCAATCCTTAATATATGTTTTCTTCGAATAACAGCAAATATCTGTAAAATGATTATATATTTTTGCTGATTTAATAACAGGAAAATTTGTTTAATTTTATGGTATGTTATTTACAGTTAATGCAGTTTTGACCAGTATTTTTTGTTTGTTTTTATTTGTGTTTTTTACCATCAACATTAATATGAACAATAATATTAATATAATATGTTTTTTTTCTGTGATTGTCCTCAATATTATCTGTATGTTATTAAAACAGGAAAAACCTATAAAATAACAGTATATTGCTGATATAATTAGAGTTAAAAACTGTTTATTAAAATTACAAAAAACAAATCATTGTATTAATCAGCAGAATAATCAGACCAAATTTAATAAGATCAGCTGCATTTTTTAGGTTGCTTCACTTATAATAGTTTCAAACTTTAGAACATATTAAATAGATTCTCTGACTG
This sequence comes from Amphiprion ocellaris, assembly GCF_022539595.1. NCBI lineage: Eukaryota > Metazoa > Chordata > Actinopteri > Pomacentridae > Amphiprion > Amphiprion ocellaris. The sequence continues at coordinate 1,705,420 of NC_072788.1, forward strand.
CAGTTAAATGTTTTTGTTCTTCTTCTGTCTGTATTTTCAGTGTTTTTGTCTCTAATCTGTCAGTTTACTGTGTTTTAAATATTTTTCTGACCTGTTGTTTCTTTACCTCATGATATCCAGGGCTCACATCATCATTTTCACACATTATTCCCTCTGATAAACCTCCTCTCTGCAGCTCTGTCAGTCCTTCTGAAGCTGCTAATCTCGCTCTCTTCAGGGGTTTTCAGTCTGAGCTGCAGCTGACGTCAGTTTCTTACCTGAGCAGGTGGTCCAGGTGTGTCTTCTGGTTCCTCAGGTGAACATGAACTGTTCAGCAACTCCGTAAAAGCTCCACAGAACCCAGAATTCCCGCTGTTCTCCTCTTTTGCCCACGGACTCTTCTGCTTCCTCTGGGCGCCGCTTCAGTCTGACGCTCTAAGCGGCTCAGCTGTCACTCAGCCCGCCGCTGCTAGGCGACCTCTAGCCCCGCCTCCCGCAGCCACAGGCCCCGCCCCAGCAGGGATTAGCGTGAATTAACGGAGAACAACCTGCTTCATGCACAGATTAGAGCCTTTTATTCAATAATATTACACTAATGAGGACACTCAGAGGAGCAGATTTATATTAATACATGTAAATAAATAGACAACTAATGTTTTCTGTCATTCTGGATTTATTAAAATAAGTGATTTTATGTTATTTTACTATAAACATTCACTCTATTTCTGCACTTTTAATGATAGAATCTGCAAAATAAAAATAATTATATTACTCTTACAAAATACAGCAATTTATTCTATAATAAATTAATGATTATTATAATTATTTATTTTATTTATTTTCTTTTCTTGTTCTTTTTCCCTTTATAGCCTCTCTTTTTCTTTTTTATTTCTATTAATCTAATTTATTTTCTTTTTCTCCTTTCTCTCTCCCTTTTTTGTTTTTCTCCTACTGTAAAACACGAGAGCTCCATTAAGTTATGTGAACTTGTTTGTTTAACTCAAATTGTCATTGTAAATTTTGAATATTGAACTCAAGTTTATAAGTTTTAGAAAGGTAAACTTAAAGTAATTAGTTGTCTTGACTATTTGTCAGTTTTATCAGGACCTTCAGTGTTGATTTAACTTACTTCTTTAAGTTATACCTTGGAATAAAAAACAGGGTGATGGGGAGAGGGAGGGTCCTGCTGAGGAAATACCATAATTTTGGGATTAATCAAAAATAAAACTGTAAAGCTGTGATATCTAAGAATTATCGTGCTCACCAGTTCTCTAAATTGGACAAACCATAGTATTTCAACCACAACTTAATTATTGACGAAACAATATAGAAAACAGCAGTGGACTACTTCCAGCTGCGGAGGGACACCCTTTTCCAGCTAGCTGCAATCTGACGCAGTGACGTAGCAGAGTGCAACTGACCAGGGCGGAGGGATACGTCATTCTGCTGGGAGAACGGACACGGCGGAGGTAGGTTATCTTTTAAAAGTTCTTTTTGTCGATCAAATTTAATAAAAATGTCAGTTTCTTCTGTGATAAAATGGAATAAAATCAGCACATTGACAGAGCTTTGTGAATATGACTACATTACCGTGTTTTTCTCTGTGCTAATCCATCACGTTAATCAAAGTTTGGAATGGCGCATTAGTAAATTACACCACTGTTGTCCATGGGGGACATATTTTAGTTGGGGGGCGTTCATTTAGGTTACAAATGCTTCCGACGTGACAGGAGCAATAAAAAAATCTTTTAAACTCAACATTTGCCTGCAAGCACCTTCTGGCTAACGTTACCCTTTTGTTAGCTAGCTAGTTTGCACACAGTTAAAGTTGTGCCGGTATGCCCGCGAAACTGAGCCCCCCTCCCCTCCCCTCCCCTCCCCTCCCCTCCCCTCCCCGGATCAAAGGGGCCGCTATTTGTCTATTTGTCCATCTGCACGGTAAGTTTTAACTTGTGAAATAACAAGTAAATGAAGTCTAAAGACTTGGACGCTTATATTTACTGCATATAGTCAACGTATTTGTCGATGGTCCGAGTGTTTGAGGGGAGGCATTTGTGTTTGTACGGCGTATAGTAATGAAACGAGCTGAAATACTGTGAATTTCTTGCATTCACGCTGTTTATCTACCATCGCTCTCTCACTCTGTATTCATCCTCTTGCTCGCTCTATCACAACAGAGCTCCTCTACCGCAGCTGCTCTGGGGATGAAGATCTCTGTCAGGGTGCAGCACTGTCTGAACTGTGTGGCTTGTCTAGTTTATCTTTCTCTACTTTTACTACTTACCCTACAGTCTACTGTTAATCTGGTGGTCATTAAATTGATTATTCCATAAAAGGTCAGAAAATAATATTAATAGAATTCCCAATGACAGCTTCATTAAGCTCATGGTGACACCCTCAAATGTGTCCCAAATAGATTATTTTCACTGTCATGTTAAAATTTGGAAGCTTGTAAAAGGGAAATTTGGGGAAATTCATTTTATTTTTATTGATTGAAATACAGGAATTTATTTTCTATATGACTTATCTAATAATATCAAATATAATCCAATCCCTGTGTCTTTTTTTCAAATGTTGTACTAGATTTTTTGGTTCTTTGTAGAAATACTTAATAACATAAATGCAGTTTCATGTAGAAGGACGCAAAATATCTCTTTCTCACACTCTTACTCACGCGATATAAGATGATGCAGACAGGTTAAAAATTGATTCGCATTATCCTTTTCAAAGCATGCAGCTCATTTTATTTTATTGTTTTCTCTTGCAGTTGTATAAAGCAGCCATTTCATCAAGCAGGAGGTTGACCCTTCAAAGTATTATGCAGTACCTTGATAAAGAGGTATGTATAGTGTGAATTTGTCAGTGTGAACTTCCGTAAGAACTCTAAAATTGCATGAGCTCACGTTTGTCTAACTTTATGTAGGACACATCAGAATAAGAGGACAGCTGCCCTTCTTGGTCTTCCACATTCTTCTCGGAGGATACTTCAGAGATCATCAGGATGTGTGATGTAAGAAAATATATTAACATGTTTATATAATATTAATGATTGACTAGATTTACTGGTATTCATTTTATACAGAACTAAACATCCCTTTTTTCCACAACATTGCAGAACCTTTTTCATTCAATGTTTAGTACATCATTCAATACTTACTGGCAATTCAAATATTTTAAAATTAACTGATAGGCAGTTTCAAAAAGAGAATGTGTGATACAATGATATAGACTGCTGAACTTTATAAGTTAATCACAATAAATGCATAGCTGACTATGAGGTGTATTTCAATGCAACCACAATTTTTTACCACTTTCAGCCAGTTTTTATTAGGTCACCTGAAACGAAGTCCATCCATCCATCCATCCATTATCTATACACCACTTAATCCTCACTAGGGTCATGGGGGGGCTGGAGTCTATCCCAGCTGACTCAGGTGAAGGCAGGGGACACCCTAGACAGGTCACCAGTCTGTCACAGGGCTACATACAGAGACAAACAATCACTCTCACATTCACACCTACGGGCAATTTAGAATGATCAATTAACCTCAGCATATTTTTGGACTGTGGGAGGAAGCCAGAGTACCCGGAGAAAACCCACGCATGCACAGGGAGAACATGCAAACTCCATGCAGAAAGATCCCGGGAAAGCTGGGACGTGAACCAGGGATCTTCTAGCTGCAAGGCGAAAGTGCTAACCACTACGCCACTGTGCAGCCCCTGAAACGAAGTCAAGGACCAAAATTAATTACAAATTTCAAAGATCTTCTTAACATCCAGATATGGTAGGATCAAATACACTTTGTGGATGGAAGGGTCCAGGCCCCAGGGTTTCAAATGTCCCCTGAGGGATTGGGCAAAGTTTATCTAGAAATAGTAATTGTAACCTTGATGCCCTAGAAATTAAGGTCTTGATAAGTTTGTGAAGTTTGCATTCAGTCCTCATGTAATGAAGCCGCTTAAGTGGTGTCAAACCTTTCTAAAAATTAAAAGAGCTCTAAATTAAAAACATTGGCTTAATCTATGGTGGAGCTGAAAAAATCCGACCTACAAGCATTGGGTGTTTGCTTCTGATATGACTGTAGCAGCATAAATCCTAAAGTCACAAACCCAAATTTGTCTAAGTCAAGTTAAAATATTGTGTAAAATGCCTCAAAACAAGATTAAAAAACTGACTTGAAATTGTCTGAAATGACTTAAAAGCTCAAAATTTGTCCAAAACAAGTTAAAATATTTGTCTCATAACCAAAATGTATCATGACCTGTTCAAAATGATAAAAGTTGAGTTGAAATTGTCTGAAATGACTTAAAAGCTTAAAATTCAACCAAAATGACTTGGAATTTGCCCAAAACTAATGAAAGTTCTGCACAAAATCACTGAAAACTTCAGTCTTGACTCATAATGTGTCCAAATGCATAAAGTTCCTGCTTTTGGGCCTGAATTTTAATACGGGTGTAACCAGGTGGTAAACAGAGGCAAGTAAATATCCTGAAAACCACTGAAATCCCCGTTTGTGACTCTTCTGCTAAATTTCGTTTTGGACAGCAGGGGGCGTATTGTTATTGTTGTATTCGCAGTAGTTTTGAGGTCAAAGGGCAAGATACCAGCAGTTGTAACAGAGATGGTCGCGGATGGGGACAGTAAGAAAACGTAAATAATACCGTGTTATGAAAGACTGAATTATGAAATATAGTGACAGGGTGGTAAATTGTTATTTGCATTAAAAATCCACTTTATGTCCGTGTACTGTGCTGAGGAGTACCGACAGTTAGAGAATGAAAACACTGCACGTGTGCTGCAGGTGCTAATGGTCCGTGTGTGAGGTATGAGACTTCTAGTGTAACATCTTATGTTCTTAGTTCCATGAAATATGAATGTATTATTATATGCATTGTGTTTTTGTGTTGGTTAATGATGAGATATTTCTAACTGCTTTTGTGTTACTGCAGTATGTGTTTAGAACAGAGGCTTATAGAGGGCAGTGTGGTAACTGTGGGTTTTATTTGCCCACTAGGTGCCACAGCCGTATGTTTCTGTTTTTAGTACTATTTCTGGTGCTGTTTCTTATATTTCCACTAATGTGTTGCGCCATATGTTTTTGTAAAACACATTTCATTGTATAAATTCTATTATATGTCAATAACTTGGGAAACAAAGAACCCCCACAAATTTAATTTGAAGTATTGGTGTCTGATTTAAGCTGGCTTCAAATCTAATGTTAGATTCAGTGTTGAATCCATGAACAGAGAGACTTTTGGTGACTTTTCAGAGCGTATTTTAATATGAACTCAGACTTTTGATGCCTGTTCTGTTTGTATTTTAACATACACTGAGACTTTTGGTGACTTTTCTGTTTGCATTTTAACATAAAATCAGACTTTTGATGAATTTTCTGTTTGTATTTCAACATAAACTCAGACTTTTGATGACTTTTCTGTTCATGCTTTAACATAAACTTAGACTTTTGGTGACTTTTCTGTTCATATTTTAACATAAACTCAAACTTTTGGTGACTTTTCAGAGCGTATTTTAGCATTTGGAGCTCTAACTCAGACTTTCCTCTCTCCTCCAATGTTAAAACTTCCTCTGCAGAGAGAAAAGAATGACTCCAGAATGCGAGACTGGAGGATGTTGGCGGGAGTCTGTTAATCTCTCTGGACCCGACATTTGAAAACCTCCACCTCTCCTCACCCTCCCAGCCCACTGATGTGAGGAAATCCAGCTCTGAACAGACTGAACTTCTAAATCCCTCCTGGAAGCTTCACCTTGACCAGACAACTGTTACAACGGGCAGATTACAGGTAACAGGTGTAAACTGATGCTCAGAGTCACATGATACTGCTCTGTTTATGAAGCGAGGCAGATTTCAACAATTTTCAGATTTTACCCCAGGAACGGCAGTCCTTCTCCTCCAAGTTCTGCGCACGTGTGGCCCCTCCTTTCGTTCTCCTCCAGGTTCTGTGCCCAGGTCGCTCCTCCTGTTGTTCTCCTCCAGGTTCTCCTCCAGGTTCTGCGCACAGGTGGCCCCTCCTGTCGTTCTCCTCCAGGTTCTCTTCCAAGTTCTGTGCCCAGGTTGCCCCTCCTGTCGTTCTCCTCCACGTTCTGCGCCCAGGTTGCTCCTCTTGTCGTTCTCCTCCAGGTTCTCTTCCAAGTTCTGCACCCAGGTGGCCCCTGCTGTCGTTCTCCTCCACGTTCTCCTCCCGGTTCTGCACCCGGGCTGCCCCTGGCCTGATCCATTTATTATCCCTGATTTCTCCCACGATGTATAACTTCAGTTGACCGAGACTAATGATGCCTATGCCAAGGAAGGAACAGTGATGGTCGTGTCCAAGGGAGTCAAGAGTGAAATACTGGACATACTGGCCGATATGATGTCCAACATCACTGCCTATCTGAGTAAGGAACACTATGAGAGTGTAGCTACAGCTCTTGTAGCAAAGCACCCTTGTCTCAGAGAGCCAGGGTCTGAGAAGGGATGGTATGGCTGGGTGTGCAGTTTGAAATTCAAGATGGGCAATTACCGTCAGCGATTGATGGTTGCTGGATGTCCTGAAGTTCTTGTTAATAAGAGAAGGAGGGGACAAACAAGCAGCAGGGTGTTAAAAAAGGCAGCGAAGGGAGAGGTCCGCTACTTGCCAGATCCACCTGCAGATCAAAGCACATTTACATCGGAGGAGAATCGGACGACCATGCTTCTAGAGGTGCAGAAGTGTGAGCCACACTTGCAGCTCCTGGATGAACTGATGACTGCAACATTCTCTCAGCGAAGAAAAGAAGTAGGTGGTGACGAGCCATCCGTCTCTGCCTGCATTGTTCAATGAGAGACAGTTAGCTAGTGCTAACTTAGACATCCAGTGTTATCAGATAGCATGTAATCTTCAGATATCATCATTTGATCTGTACTGGCTACACTACTGCTTGTTTCAGATAAGAGCTGAGAATAGTCACCATAGATCTGCTGTCCTTCCTGGAGGGTCTTGATGCTTGGGTGCCGAGTCTCTTACAGCTGTATAAAGCAGCCTTTTCATCAAGCAGGAGGTTGACCCTTCAAAGTGTTAATGCAGTACCTTGATAAAGAGGTATGTATAGTGTGAATTTGTCAACGTAAACTTCCGCAAGAACTCTAGTTTAAATATTGCATGAACTCACTTTTGTCCAAATTTATGGAGGACACAAATCAGAACAGGAGGACAGCTGCCCTTCTTGGTCTTCCAAGTTTCTTCTTGGAGGATACTTCAGAGATCATCAGAATGTGTGATGTAAGAAAATATATTACCATGTTTATATAATATTAATGATTGACTAGATTTACTGGTATTCATTTTAAACAGAACTAAACATCTCTTTTTCCACAACATTGCAGAACCTTTTTCATTCAGCGTTTAGTACATCATTCAAAACTTACTGGCAATTCAAATGTTTTAAAATTAACTGATAAGCAGTTTTTTAAAAAGAGAATGTGTGATACAATGATATAGGCTGCTGAACTTTATAAGTTAATCACAATAAATGCATAGCTGAGTATGAGGTGTATGTTAATGCAACCATAATTTTTTACAACTTTCAGCCAGTTTTTATTAGGTCACCTGAAACGAAGTCAATGACCAAAATTAATTACAAATTTCAAAGATCTTTTGTTTTTTTTAGCTTTTATTTAGAACAGTGGGGTATGACATCCAGGCATACACAAAACAATATTGGGTAATATTTTTGTACAAATATAGCAAAAAATATATTGGTACAGTAGTAGGAAAAAGAAGAAAAAAAAACATCAATGCACATTCAATAGTTTGAAATAGACATTACTTTAAATACATATTTGACTGTAGTGACAAATTGTATTTCAAAACAAACAAGTACCATATAATGTCAGGCCTAAAGATGGTACATTATGAGCCCTGGAAGCGCCCACCTAAACCTAAAACCCGAACAGACACACGCACTCTGTGCCTCACTGTGAAGGGGTAGATGCCATTAAGCATCGGATGAAACCTAAACTATCTACTCTGGCAGTGTTCTGATTAGTCGGAAGGTAAGCGGTGCATGGCATTAAAATGGGATATAAAGGGTTGCCATGTATAAAAAAATTCCCCCCTGGAGCCCCAGAGAGTGTACTTTTTCTCCAATTTAAGAAAAAACATGACCTCCCTAAGCCACTGGGAAAAGGACAGACTCTTAGGAGAGTTCCAATCTAACAGTATTGTATGTCGAGTTATAAGATATGTAAATGCAATTATTTGTTTCTGCTTAGCATTTACAACTGTTTCAGTAGGGACACCTAAGATGACAACGTGAGAGCATGGTTGCACATTTAAACCAAGCACTGTGGACAAAGTTTTGAAGTATCCATTCCAATAGCCATGCAACTCTGGACATAGGAAGAACATATGGCTGAGATTGCAGGGAGTATTATGGCACGTTCTACAGATGTCTCGTAAACAGCATTAAACAAGCAAGATGTAGTTTTCAAACAGTGCATGAAAACCTGCTGTGACTGGGGGTTTGGTTACACTTTAATGTCATGTAAAGTCTTAGTGAATGTGTGATCTCTTTTGACTTACAGTCTGTTGTCATAACCACAGGTTGTAATTATCAAAAAGAAAAGAAAAACTTCCACAGACGATCCCCCACCATCCTTCTGTGGCTGTTCTCTAACATTAGCTAGCTACAGAAGTAAAAATTAGCAAGGCCCAGGCTCACTGGAAACCGCGGCTCGTCTCGCAAGCAAACACTTTATGTGAATTTAGACACTATTAGCGTTTAATACATTGTGAACAGTTATATTAGCATGTAGTCTAACCCAGTCTAACTAGTGTCTTACTGCCACACCGAAGTCCAGCTGTCATCCACATGAGTGAGGTCTAAGATCAGCCCCCTCAGGAGGGTCGTGTCGCCTCGTATCTGTAGCAGCATCGACTGTACAGGACATGACGACTACATGGTGCATTCAAAGCACTCGGACATCGGAGTTTCACTCGGTATTGGTCTTTCCTGGACTTTCGCTCTTTACGGCCGGCCACAACCTTTCATATACATGTTTTTGAATTAGATCGTTCAGAACTGGGGTGGCAGCCGGGGTGGCAAGGCATCTTCTCGGGGTGGCAGTTACCACCCTATGCCACCCCAGTAGATCTGGCCCTGGCGAAATCCAAACTAGGAGGAACAAAGACAAATGTTACTAAAAAGTCTTTCAGATTCTGTTGGCAGAACAAACACTGCAATGACTGACTGAGGGTCTTTCACAGTCCCGCATGGAATGATGAGTAGAGTCAGACTTTATTGTAGAGAGGAGGGCTTCTGATTGGTCCAGCTCCACCTGCTCCCGCTCCACTGCTGCTGATTGCAATTGTTTCCACCTGTCACCGCAGCCGACATGCCAGCACACCTGTAAAACACAGAAAGGGAGGGGGAGATGGAAAGCCCTACCTAGTGCCTGCTTGGAGCAAGCCTGACACCAGTTCTGCAACTCAGTGATAGGAACTAAACTAAGTTTGAATGGGGTTGTGTGGGGATCTTTCTTGCATCAAAAGTATGTCAGTAAAAGTGTTTATTTTGTTACTAACCAGCTCAGATTGTTATAATAAGTATCTGACAACATTATGGAGACAAATTCTACCTTTTTATCTACCTGACGCCGCTTCTTGCCCTCGTTTACATCCTGTTATGTAGTCTGTCATTTGAAGCAGGGGAGTGTGTGTGTGTGTGGAGCTACAGACACAGAAACTTGTAATTTGTTTCTGAAGTGATGGCTGAATATTAGAAGATTTTGAACAGTTGGATGAGGTATTTGAATTTGATGGCCTATATTATGTATTTGAACTGATGAGAAGCTGCAACAGAAGAAGAGAGGGACAGGGAGGGGGGCAACAGGCTGCAGAGTTTCAGCCAGCCATGCTGTTGTAATACTCGGGTGTTTGTTTTGTTACTCATATTATTGGAAGTATTTGACAACATTATGGAGAGAATCCACAAATCAAATTCAAATACTACATCAAAGTATTCAGAATCGTCTAAATATTCAGCCATTTCTTCAGAAATAAACTATGAATTCCACGTTCAAACTTACTTTTGGCTTCAGGCAAAATGAAACTCAGTGAATACAGCATGGATCAGCCTGATTTTGGTTCCTATCATTCAGTTTCACCCCAGGACAACCCTAAATACAGCCCAGGTTCAAAAATCCCAAAGTTTTCCCTTCAGGATAGACAGAAGTTCCATGTGTTCGGCAATTGTCAGAATCGAGATCATGTGAAAAGAGGGCGATGGGAACTCTGACATTTTTAAAGGCAGCAGGGTCACTGGTCCATCTCAAGGGGACAGACTTTTAAAAAAAAAAAAAAAAACTACACCTGTTGAATTGCAATAATCTGTAAAAATGTGCACTTTTATTAGTTGAAGACGTACATGTTTTTTCTTCTTGCATAATCATAAATACATTTTGCCAATTTAGTGTCAACTTATTAGTAACATTTTTCTAAGTTACATCCAACAAAATAATGTCATTTGTCCAATTGTTTCAGTTTAACTGTCTTAAAATGTTTTCCAGTGTATATATTTTCTCTTCTTTTTTCATTTTTGTCTTTCAATTTAACTTTCTTTTTCTTTTTTCCCTTTTTTCTTAATGTCCTTTCTTTACATTTCTTTAGTTTTAGTTTAATTTCTTTTCTTTTTCTCTTCCCTTTTTGTTTTCTTTTTTCTTTTCTTTTTCATTTCTTTTCTTCAGTTTTCTTTTTTACTTTTAGTCTTTCTTTTTTCTTCTAGTTTCTTTTCCTTTATGCTTTTCATTTAATCTCTTTACTTTTTCTCTTCATTTTTCCTTTCTTTTTCCTTTTTTATTTTCTCTTCCTGTATTTCTTTTTCCATTTCATTTATTATCTATACATTTCTTTCAATTTAATTCATTTTCCCTTTTCTTCTTTTCATTTCTTTTCTGTTTTATTTTTCCCAGCCGGTGACGTCACGCCGCCGCCGCAGCGCGTGCTGCTGTGTTTGGTGAGTTTGTGAACGGGGAAGCAGAAAGTTGAGCCGAAACCCGAACAAACCCGGACAAACCCGAACAGACGAGCAGCGCCGAAGAGCTGTCCGAACACAGGCGGCCATTTCGGGCTCCGACGGAGTTTGTGGGAGAAGTTGTTCCGACCGGGAGGAGGAGAACCATGTCTCCGCCGTGACGGAGCACCGACACACCGGGAGAGAAGCATCGATACACGGACACAGACATGGCCGAGGCCCGGGCCGAGCAGGACGACGACAACATGCCGAGAGACGCCCGGGAACCGGTGGTCAGGAGACCGCCGAGCAGCTCCGGAGGTAACGACACCAGTTGAACCAGTTTGACCAGTTTACAGCAGGATTTAACCACAACACAACCCGGCTGGTTGAGTCCCAGTTTCTAAATGTGTGTTAAACAGAAGCTGTCCCGGTTTAAAGGGGGTTTAAACTGTTAGTTAAACTGTTGAATGCTGATAAATACCTTTAATTCTGTTATTGTTAAACTCTCTGGTTGTCAGGGTTTCTGGTTGTTTTTGTGTTGCTTTTTTTGTTGTTTTCCTCCTCTTGTGGGACATTTTGTATCTGTGTGGTTGTTCTGAGTGTGTTTGTGGTTAATTTGTATGTCTCGGTGGTTGTTAAACATCCCTTCATGGTTATTTTGAGTCTTGGGCATTGTTTTGTGTGTCCTTGGTGTGTTTTTGCTTCATGTCACATGTCTTTGTTGGTATTTTGGGACTCTTTGTGGTTGTTTGGGGACATTGTGTGTCTTTATGTATTTGTTTTGAGTCTATTTGTAATAGTTTTGTGTGCCCATGTGGTTGTTTTGTGCCTTTTTGTGTGAATTTAGTGTCATTTAGTACCAGTTTTTATAGTCACTTGTAGTTGTTATCCATCTTGTTTGTGGTTTTGTATGTTATTGTTGTGTGTGTGTGTCCCTCTTTGGGGACATTTTGTGTATATTTTTACTTGTTTTGAGTGTATTTGTAGTCGCTTTGTGTGTTTTTGTGGTTGTCATCCATTGGTCTGTTGTCATTTTGTGTCATTTGTGATGTTTTGTGTCTTTATGTATTTTGTTTTGAGTGCCTTTGTTGTTGTTTTGTGTCTCTGTGGTTGTTTTGTGTCTCTTTGTGGTCGTTTTCAGTCTTTTTTTGGTTGTTGTGGGCCTTTTTAGGGGCATTTTGTGTCTCGATTTAGTTGTTTTGAGTGTGTTTGTAGTGGTTTTGTGTGTCTTTGTGGTTGTCATCCATTGCTCTTTTGTCATTTTGTTTCAGTTGTGATGTTTTGTGTCTTTATGTATTTTGTTTTGAGTGTCTTTGTAGTTGTTTGTATGTCCTTGTTTTTGTTTTGAATTTCTTTGTGGTCATTTTGAGTCTTTTTTGGTGGTTTTGGGCCTTTTTAGAGGCATTTTCTGTCTTGATTTAGTTGTTTTGAGTGTATTTGTGGTCGTTTTGTGTGTCATAGTGGTTGAAACACACCTCTTTATGGTATTTTAGAGTCTAAGTTATTTTGTTCATCTTTTAGGTGTGTTTTTGTGTGTCTCCTTAGCTCTATCAAGTGTTTTTGTTGTCATTTTGTGTGTCTCTGTGGTTCCTGTACATTTATCCTGAAGTCTTTGTGTTTGTTCATGTTATTTATCTGCAGTATGTTTCGGTATTTCTGTGTACAGATTCCTTCTTTTAGCTCCCAAATACTGTGATATTTGTAGTATTTGTGTAAAATCTCTCACAGGACTGATAAATTTAGTTCCTCGTGGGTATGAACTGTAAAGTCTGACTAAAAACACCAGAAAATTACTGGCTTCAGACGTTAAACTAGCAGCTTAAGATCAACTTTAATGACGTACGTTTCTATTTCAAGTCGGTGATGAGGTGTTTCTGAGGCTTTGGAGCTGCTTAGCTGACAGAAAATACTGAAAATTCACAGGTTCCTCCTTCAGAAATGTGAATATTTGCTAGATTTCTGTTGCTTTTCTGATCATGAACTAAATATTTCACATTCTTGAATTCTTAGATGGACAAAACAGGCATGTGGAGTTTCTTTTATTACATTTTTGTTATATTTTATGCACCTGTTATTTAATCAGAGGAATACTGGAGTGAGTTTTCGTCACTAACTTCCTCCCTCACGTGCACAAACACATGCAAATGATTGTAAAAGTGCAGCAGAGTGAACGTGGGCGTCGTCCGCTCAAACCTGAAGCCATAAAATGTCGTATCAACGTAATTATTTGGGTCAAAGTTCTTACATCCGTGTGGAAATGCAGCCTGAAACGTGTTTTAATCCAACACGTCTGGACTCGACCAGCAGCAGACTGATTCCACAGAAGCCTTCACACGGTTTCAGACCGGTTTAATATCTTTACAGCTGTTGATTTCTCTAGAAAAGTGCCAAAAGAGTTAAAAACAACTCTAAAAATCTGAATTTTCTACAAAAGACACAAAACTCCCCATAAAGTTCCCAAAAATTTGAGGTGAAATCACCTTAAAAAGGTGCAAAATCACCACAGAAAAATGTAAAATTACTACAAAATTATGTAACTTTACCACAAAAAGAGGTGAATGTGCCTCAAAAGACGTCACAAAAAAAGAAGAAATCACCACAAAAAGGCACAAAATGACCACTAAAAGGGGTGAAAATAATAACTAAAAAGACAAAGACTCAGACTGACCTCAGAGCACATAGAGACGTATAACAACCAAAAAGACAGATTGTTTTAATTTTGTAAAGCACCTTGTGTTTTATTATATCTGTATAATATTTGTTTGTCCTTCAATTTGGACAGATTGGACATTGTTTGTTTTAGTTTTAGGACCTAAACTAGGTTAAATTCAAGCGGCTGAGCTGCTGCTGGTGTTTAAAAAGAGACACTTCAGCACCAAGGAGGTGTTTAGGACACAGATTTCTGCTGATGAGAGGAAAAAGTAGAATCATGCAGGTAGACGGCAGCCTGCACTGGAAAGAAAAACGTTTGTCTGTAATTTATGGGACAGTTTGCTGTTGTTTTATTTACTAAAACCATCGAAAAAATAATTTAAAAAATAATTTACAGGTTGACAGTTTTAAAAAAAAAAAATCCACATCAAAAATCTCTATTTTTTAAATTATTTTTTTTAGATCATTTTACTATAAATTTCCAGTGTTTGACTGTATTTTAATTCTCTAAATATATATATATATATATATATATATATATATATATATATATATACATTGTACAGATATTTATGTATTGATTTGAAAGAAAAAAAATCCATATTGAGGAATAAATTATTTTATAGGTTTTCCCTGCTTTGTTAATTTACAGATGATATCTGGTAAAATCCCAGGAAAAAAATCTTAATTTACCAAACAGGCTTTAAATATTTAAATGTTGTCGCAAGTTTGATTGATAATTTCACCTAAATTACTATTGTGTTTGACTGTGTTTAAATCATTTAAAAATGTGATTATTTTACAATTTGCTGCTATTTCAGAGAGAAATTGTGTCTGTTCAAAATCAAATAATAATAAATATTAGAAAGTTTTATTTTATAGCTTTTACCTCCTTTAAAAATCACAGAAAATATTATTTAAAATAAATAAATAAAATATTAAAATATTACATTTAAATATTTTATATATTTAAATAAAGTATTATTTAAAATGTATTATTTGCATTTTGACTGTAAGAAAAATAAAAATTATAACAGCAACTTAAAAACAGACCAAAACGTATTTAAAAAAAAAAAAAAAAAAAACCCAAAATGACTAAAAAACTGTCCAAAATGGCTCAAAAACTGCACAGAATGGCTTAAAAACTGCACAAAATGACTCAAAAATTGCACAAAATTACTCAAAAATGGTCCAAAATGGTTCAAAAATTGTCCAAAATGTCTCTCATAATGTAAAGGTGTAAAACCAGCTTCAGACTCCTGGTTTCTGTCTAATCAGTGTCATAATTAGTGAGATCAGTTCATCCTGTGAAGCTGTCAGACCTCAGGTTAGCACGCCAGAGATCATGTGATGATCTGAGGTCAGTTTTCATCTTGCCTGGTTCAGATATCAGAGCAGAATTTGAATTTCTAAATGAGTTAGAGAACATTTGGAGTCGAAATGAGCTCATTCTCTGGAACTAAACTAGAGTTAGTTAACAGCATTCCTGGAGGAAATCTGTTCTTCATTTCTATGGCGTCTTCACTCTGCTGTTTGTTCCAGCTTCTCCTGAGCTCTGAGAAATACTCTAAAAACCTGTTAGTTCACAGGTTTACTCTTTCCTGCAGCTGTTTATGGCATTCTTTGTATTTTTGTAGCTCTTTTCGGTGTGTTTGTCGTCATTTTGTGTGTCTTTGTGGTTGTTCTGCTTCTCTTTTTGCTCATTTAAAGTCTTTGTGGTAGCTAATATTATTTATAAATACTGTGATATTTGTAGTATTCCTGTAAAATCTCTCACAGAACTGTTCATTTGTGTCTTCAGAAATCGTATGATTATGACCTCCTATCAGTCTGTTCTTTGATTTCACTAGAAAAGTGAAAAAGATTTAAAATAACTATAAAAATCAGAATTTTCTACCAAAGATGCGAATTCCCCATAAAATTCCCAAAAATGTGTGGTGAAATCACTACAAAAAGAGGAGAAATGACCACAAAATTATGCAAAATCACCACAAAAGACACATAATCACTATAAAAACATACAAAATCAAAACTAGACAAGAGGAGAAATTAACAAAAAATGATGCAAAATCACTACAAAAAGGCATAAAATGACCTCTAAAAGAAGCAAAACCCCCACAAAAGATGTGAAATCATCACAGAAGACGAAAAGTCACTGCAAGAAGACACAAAATCACCACAAAAGACACAAAATCACCATAAAAAGACACAAAATCATCACAAAGACACAAAATCACCTCAAAGACAGTCACTACAAAATGACACAAAATCACCACAAAAGGAAGAGAAATCACCACAAAAGAAGAGAAATCACCACAAAATGACAGAAAATCACCACAAAATGACACAAAATCACCACAAATTGACACAAAATCACCGCAAAATGACCTCTAAAAGATGTAAAACCCCCACAGTAGAGAAATGACCGTTGAAGAAACAAAATCACCAGAAAAATTTAAAATTACTCCAAAAGACAAATTATCAACAAAAGACTACTATTATAGTGGTGAAATATCCATTATAAGAGGTTTATGTACCACAAAAGACACAAGGTCACCACAAACAGAAAAGAAAAGACTACAAAATGATGCAAAATGACCACAAATAGACACTAAATGACCTTTAAAATACTGCATTTAACAGCTTCCAGGAGGTGTAATCTTCCTAGTTCTGACCTGAACCCTGAATCTGTTTCCTCGACCTCCTCGAGTAAAACCAGAAACCAACAGATGAGATCTGCTCATCCAGCTGCTGAACAAACATCTGGAAGTGTTAAAACTCTGATGACTGCAGCAAAATCCCTCGGCAGCCAATCGCAACCCCACTTCCTGGATGCTCTCTGCCAATCAGGACGCAGGCCAGAGCAGACGGGCGGTCCGGTGAGAGAAAGTCGAGGAAAAGACGAGTCGGACAGCAGAGAAAAGACTCTAACCTCTGGAATAGAAGGAAAGAAAGAAAGAAAACAAACTTTACAGTCAAGGTTTAGCGTTTGTGACTCGAAGCTCACCTGGTTTTGAGCTGGAGAAGCAGAGGAGAGGAGGTAGGATGCTGGAAAATCCACTTGATAGAGGAAAACTCTGCTTTTCTTTCTTTGCTTTTTCCTTCATTTTCTGTCAGATTCTTTGTCCAGAGGTAGAAGCTGCTGATAGGATTCATTTGAAGATGTGTGAGTCGACCTCCTCTTTGTTTTTCAGCCGTTTGCTTTATTTTTCCATCAGCGCAGCAGCAAGGAGACGCTGGCATCCTTTTCCATTTAACTGTCGTCACATAGTTCCTCTAGGGGGCGCTGTTTTCTTTGTGACTCTTTATTTTTATTTTACAACCGAACCGGAAACTTTTAGTCACTAAACCAAATGAAACCTTCAAAATATTCAGTCTAATAGTTCGGATTGGTTTGTTTTTTTGACTGGCCGAGGATTAACCTGAACTGATCAGCAGATTCTGTCTTTTTCATTTACTCCGGCTGATTTTTCCTCTCTATTATTACTGATTTACATCACTATGTTTCATTTTTCATTGCAATATAAAATCCTGAACCTCTATGGAAACACAACAATAATGGAGAGAAAACTCCAAGATGTCTTCTGTCAGTATGACACAGGATGACACAAAGCAGAAGAAATGAAAATTTAATTTACAAAAACTGTCAAAATGTCACAAAAATTCTCCAAAATGACTCAAAAACTGCACAAAGTTACTCAAACTGCACAAAATTACTCAAAAACTGTACAAAATGACTCAAACTGTCAAAAATTGGTCAAAAATTGTACAAAAATAACCCAGAAACTGTACAAAATGACACAAAAACTGTACCTATTGATGGTATACTCTTGAAAATACCTCAGATTTTGACCAAAATGAGTTACAAACTCATTCAAAATTACTCAAATGCTGTCCAAAATGACTCAAAAACTGTACAAAAAGGACTCAAAAACCATACAAAATGACTCAAAAAATATACAAAATGATGGTATACTGTTGAAAATACCTCAGATTTTGACCAAAATGAGTTACAAAATCATTCAAAATGGCTCAAAAACTGTACTAAATGACTCAAACTGTACAAAATGGTTCAAAAACTGTACAAAATTGCTCAGAAACTGTCCAAAAATGTCTCAAAAACTGAACAAAATGACTCAAGAACTGTCCTAAATGATGGTATAGTTTTGAAAATGCCTCAGATTTTTACCTAAATTAGTTGGAAACACTGGATTTAAACACTGGATTTAAACACTGCCTGCAGTTCATTAGTGACGTCTCTGATCTGTTGTCATCGGACCGTTGGTTCCAGCTGAGTCACTGAGGGCTGAAGAACGTTTTTATTAATGTCCGTCTGTTTGTCTTCCAGGTCGTCCTGACAGACGTAAACCGGAGCATCGCCACAGGTACCACCTTTATCTTCTTCCGATAGTTTGGCCGAGAAAACTACGGAAAGACATCCTGTGAAAATGTGGTGTATTTAAGAATGGTGCAATACTGCAACATCCAAAATAGCTGTATAAACTGTGAAAATAACAGCAAATATCTGTAAAATAATGACATTTTTAAATGATTTAAACACAAACACGATATTAATTTAGGTGAAATTATCATCAATAAAACTACACTTTAAATTGTTTTTAAAAAAATGCCAGTTAAAATCTCTCAATAAACATTATTTTTACAGTGTACAGGCTGCCACATGTAGAGATAAAATCTGTTTATTTGTGGTTTCCTTCAGTGTTTACCTGTTGAACCTTTACACCTCAGACTGATGTAATGGAGGAACTAAAACACCTGCAGCAACATTTACCAAACAGAAAAACAACATTACATCTATACTGACTTAAACAAAGAATATCCTCAAAAAGAACCATTTGTGAAACCAACCCCTCTGACAGTCGTTAATGATGTTTAGTTGGTGGATCAGTGGATGGACGGAGGTTCAGGAGGTTTTTTCCAGCTGAGTTTGTGCAGCGTCAGCGATGAGTCATGGTCTGTTGATGGTTAGCAGCTCTGTAGCAGCAGAGCTAAGGAAACATCTGGGCAAGTCCTAACCTGCTCACAAACATCTGCTTTTCTATTTAGACGGGAAAAATCTGGGAGAAGTTCACCAGAATCAGCTGATTTTAATCAGAGCTGAAAAACACATTTAAATTCTGATAAAAATGGAAACTAGGGATACACCGATCCACATTTCTTCACTTCAGATCTGATGCCAGTACCTGAATTTGGATATCTGCTGATACTGTTCCGATACCAGAGCTCTGTTTGATTTAATATTATTATTATTATTATTATTATCATTATTGTTGATTTTATGAGGCTGTAATAAACTCCTCTCTACAGGCAAGTATGATATTGATTTGTGGATGCTACAAGAGCCAGCATACTTAATTTGTGCTGATCAGATGAAGCAGGCCTCTGTATTTTATCTGGAGAGGGGTAGTGTTAGAGAAGTTTACCCTCTGTATGTATCTGTCTTGGATTTAATAAATATTGTGTCAATTTGAAACCCTGAAGGTACCTGTCCACTAGATGTTTTTTCCACATTGCATCTGAAAATCGCCCACATGGTGGACGGTCACTAACGGGTCACTGCTGGTCTAAATTCGATGCGGCGTGTGGAAATCCCAGGCATCGCGAAACTTTCATTAAATGTCTAAACTAGCCGTTGGTGACCTAAAACGAGGACAGATTCAGCTGCTGCACAGTTTATTTCTCGCCTCAAATGCTTTCAGAAATACTTTTCACTGAAGTTTTTCTGTAATAAAAGAGGAAGTTTGTCACCAAGCCGCCATGTTGGTTCAACGCATCTACCGGACTGTCAAGCTGATAGCTGTCATGTGACCAGTAGTGACCACTAGTGACCGCCCACCGTTCGGGCGAATTTCAGACGCTGTATGTTTACATGCGGAAAAACGCGTCTAGTGGACACGTACCTTCACAGTTGCATATTTGTTTTCAGGATGGGATTTTTCCTGTTAACAAGATTTCCTGTTATTCTGATGTCCTTTTCCGATCTTTTCCTTCCCTCAAGTTGCCTTTTGGGACATACATGCATACATTCAACATGTTGTGATGAACAGAATTAAAGCACAGACATGGATCATGGATGGGAAATCTCTGATCCAACCTGAATTACGTTGGTATCTGGATCGGATCGGCCCCATCCCTAACTGCAACCAGATCAGTTTTACATCCACTCCAGATGACACAATATAAACACTAAACCTGGTTTCTCTTTATTATTTTCTATGACCAACTTTGAGCATCAATCTCTTTCTAGTATCTCCTTCAGAGGAGTCTTAGGTGTCTTGCTGGCCTCCTTTGCTACTTACTTGTTCAGTCACTCAGTTCTTGAGGACGTCCTGCTCTAGTCATATCTCCACATGTTCCATATCAGTTCCATTTCCTGATGCTGGATTTAACTGGACTCCAAGAGATATTCAGTAACTTAGAAATGTTCTTGTATCGTTCTCTGTGTGATGCTTTTCTATAATCTTTTCAGAGTTTCTCAGAGTGTTCTTTAGTCTTCATGGTATAGTTCTATCCATTAATACTGATTACTGTGTTTAATTAGCTGAGTCACTGATGATGTCACCTATTTTTTACATTTTATATTTCCAGTTATTTCTTTGTATAAGTCTGTTTTGACACTGAAGAGTGCAGCTGTTGTCCTACAGTCAGACTCTGAACGTTGAACTGTGTGAACGTGGAGCTAGATGGAGCTCTGGGGCTGAACTGGGCGGATCGGTGGAAAACAGAGAGTTTTATGGAGGGAGGAGGTGAAATAAAGTGACTCATGGTTTCCTTTTTCCTTCTGTCTCTGCAGCCAAGGACCTCTGTCATCCATCAGAGCCGCCATCAAGAGGAGTGAGTATTTATTGTATTTATCCTCATCCAAGGTTAGATCTGATCAGAGAACTGAAACACTCAGCACACAAACTACAGAATAAACATTCAGGAAAGATGGAAAACAAAAAAAACTGTCACAGGGAAATGATTTTTACTGACTAAAACGAATATCTCTAATGCTTTAGAAGGAGGTTGAACAACTTTAATCATTTTAACGTCACAGTTTTGTCCTAAAAACACACAAAGTTAAACTGTTTTGAGTCCAAACTGTGGAAGTAAGTCTACCAGAGCAGGAAAATGAGCCTTTAAAAATGTGAAATCTGTATTTTGACCTGTAATGGTTTAATAAAACCCAGCAGCTCCTCCACTTTAACCAGCTGTTGGTTTGTTTTCCTCTTATGAAGCTTTAAAACGTCTCTACGACACCAACAGGTTCTATAGCCGACGTGTTCAGGCCTTTAGAGGAGACACCCATCATCTCCAGACTTCACATGAGGAATAACATGTTAATAACATGTTAACCTGACCAGCACGAGTTTTTTCATGTGAAATTGTAATTTTTTTATTGTGATTTTGCATAATGTTGTGTCTTTTTATGTTAAATTTGTTTTTGTGGTGATTTTTTTTCTCATTTTTCTGTGGTGATTTTTTACCTTTATTTGGAGGTTTTCTGCCTTTTCTGCGATTTTGCTACGATTGTGGGGAATTAGCATTTTTTTGATGTGATTTTTCATCTTTGTGGTGATTGTATGTCTTTCTGTGATGATTTTTCATGTTTTTTGTGGTGATTTTGCATCATTTTGTGTCTTTTTATGTTAAATTATTTTTCTTTCCGGCTGGATTTAGCTTCTTTTTGTGGTGGTTTTAACTCTTTGTGGCGATTTAGCTTCTTTTTCAGGTGATTTTGCATGTTTTCGTTTGGATTTTGTGTCTTTTTTTGGTGATTTTGCATCCTTGCAGCTCTTCATTGTCGTTCCACAGAAAACAGGAAATCTAAACAAAGAGTCCTGGTTTTATTCTGTCAGATGTGATATCGACAAAGACTGTGATTCCTTCTGATTGGTTTGAGTTGCAGTCTAGTTTAAACATATTCTAGTTTTATGTAACTGTTATTTCTGGTCTGTTTTCAGCTTCCACCAGGTCGACGTCTCTGTCTGAGACTCCCAGAGATCGAGACAGAGACAGAGAGAGGAGGTAAGACAGTAGAATAAAACCTCCTGCCTCTGTTTTAATGGGATCTATGTCCTCCTCTCTCTCTCTTCAGTTTAACTCTCTGAACTCCAAACTTCAGTTTCTGGGTCCATTTTTTTCTCACTGTGGGCTCATTTTTCACTACAATATATCTTCAAACTCTGAGACAGTTTGTCTCCTTTCAATTGTTCTGTGTCTCTATTTTGTTGTTTTTGTCTCATTTAAGTCATTTTGTCTTGTCTTTAACCTTTTGTGTCTCGATTATGTAATTTTGTATCTCATTCTCATTGTTTGTTGTATTTTTTTGTTGTTTTGTGTCTCGCTTTTATCTCATTTGTGTCTTCATATCTTATTGAAGTCATGTTGTCCCATTTTGAACATTTTGTGTTTCAATTATGTAATTTTGTATCTCATTTTCAGTTGTTTTTGTCTCATTTTAGTTTTTTCTAACCCTAATCCCTTTGTTTTGTGTCTCATTTGTGTCATTTTGTCTCATTTAAGTCATTTTGTCTTGTTTTGAACATTTTGTGTCTCGATTATGCAATTTTGTGTCACATGTTGTTGTTTCATATTTCATTTTTGTTGTTTTTGTCTTATTTGTGTCACTTAAGTCATTCTGTCAGATTTTTAAACTTTTGTGCCTCAATTATGTCATTCTGTATCTCATTTTTGTTGTTTTTCTCTCATTTTTGTTGCTTTTTGGATTTTGTTGTTTTAGGTCTAATTTTGTTGTTTTTGTCTCATTTGTATTATTTTATGTCTCATTTAAGTAATTTTGTCTTGTTTTGAACATTTTGTGTCTCGGTTATGTCGTTTTGTATCTCAGTTTGGTTGTTTTCTGTCTATTTTTTGTTGTTTTGTGTCTCATTTTTGTAGTTTTGGTCTTGCTTGTGTCTCATTTAAGGACTATCAAAGCTGAAAATCAGACAGTTCTTTCTGTTTTCACATTTTCTTGCAGATAAATGGTGTAATTTTGATGTTTTCCGTCACATCAGAGCCTCCTGCTGTCTCCCAGTTTTGTCTGTTTATATTAACTTGTGTTGTGTTGCCAGGCGACCAGAGATCACCATCCTATCAGCAGAGCCACTGGCCTCCACTTCCTGGTTCCCTGGGGCTTCTGGGGGATTCCCACCTCCTCCTCCTCCTGCTGCACAGATCTGGGGACCCACCATCCCTCCGTCCATACAGGTGAGCTGCTCAGGTGACACGAGGTTCACAACGTCCCCTCACTGAGGCTTTACTAGAACCAGCTGGTTCTTCATCTGCAGGAACTTTATTTAATGAAGCAAAGTTCTACCTTCATACTAAGAATGTTTACAGAGTTCCAGGTCCTTTAAGTCCACAGAGGAGGACCAGATTTATCACTTTTTAAAGAACTTTTCCTTCGTTTCTTTTCCTCCTGATTGATCCGTCCTATGAGGAGTGTGTTGGGTGTTTAATGTGTCTTTTGGACACTATTCTGTCAATCAGTTTATGCTTTTTTGTCCCGTTTTGAGCCTTTTGTGTCTCAATTGTGTCATTTTGTATCTCATTTTTGTCGTTTTTTTGTATTGTTTTTGTCTTGTGTGTAACTATCCCGTTTTGAACCTTTAGTGTCTCGATTATGTCATTTTATATTTCATTTTCGTTGTTTTTCTGTCTCATTTCTGTTTTGTTGTATTTTTTTGTTGTTTTGTGTCGTTTTGTTGTTTTGTGTCTCGTTTTTGTCTCGTTTGTGTCATTTTGTATCTTATTGA
The DNA here is from genome assembly GCF_022539595.1 of Amphiprion ocellaris. NCBI lineage: Eukaryota > Metazoa > Chordata > Actinopteri > Pomacentridae > Amphiprion > Amphiprion ocellaris. The sequence continues at coordinate 1,728,808 of NC_072788.1, forward strand.
AGTCCTTTTGTCTCATTTTGAACATTTTGTGTTTCAGTAATGTAATTTTGTATCTAATTTTCATTGTTTTTCTGTCTCCTTTTTATTGTTTTTAGTAATTTTTTTGTCTCATTTGTGTCTAGTTTTTGTCTCAATCATGTCATTTTGTCTCATTTTTGTTGTTTTTTCAAACCTTCACCATTTTGTTGTTGTTTGGTGTCACATTTTGTTGTCTTGTGTCTCGTTTTTTGTTGTTTTTGTCTTGTTTGTGTCATTTTGTGTCTCATTTAAGTCGTTTTGTTTCGTTTTTAACCTTTTGTGTCAGAATTATGTAACTTTGTGTGTCATTTTTCTTGTTTTTTTGTCTCATTTGTGTAACTTTGTGTCTCATTTGTCATTTTGTTTCATCTTTAACATTTTGTCTCAATTATATCATTTTGTGTCTCATTTTTGTCGTTTTTTTCTAACCCTAACCCTTTTTTTGTTGTTTCGTGTATCATTTTTGTTATTTTTGTCTCGTGTGTCATTTTGTATCTCATTTTCGTAGCATACCTTGAATATTTTTAGAATTTCAGCCCCTTGATTAGAGGATCCAGATTTATCACTTTTTAATGAACTTTTCCATCATTTCTTTGCCTCCTGGTCGATTCTTTCAGCCTCCTCCGTCCTATGAGGAGGTGATCAGGGAGAAATCTCAGGAGCAGGTTCCCCTCCCCTCCTCTTCGTCCTCTTCGGCACCATCTCGTCCAGTTTCTACGACGACCATCGCCACGCAGACCGACTCTGGATCTTCATCTGCTGATCCTCACAACTCTCCAGGTCAGACTCATTCAGAGTTTTATTAATATTTTAAAGTTTTGTTGGTAAATAACTGAGTAAATCCTGAACCTGCAGTAAGAAGACCAGTCAGACCTGCCAGACCGCCCCTCCCCCAACCTCTGAAGTCATCTCACCTTGATGACATCACTGTCGCTGCGAGCCAATCAGCGCCGAGCTCTGCTGAAGGTGACGCTGTGGAACTAGGAAGCTGTGATCTTCTCTCTGACTTCTGCTCTCCTCTTACCTCCTCCTCCGCTGCTCAGACCGACCAATGGGATCATCCATCGGAGCGTCCGAAGCCACGCCCCCGCTCTAAGCTCGGAATCCAGCCAATCAGCAGTGAGGTCAAAGTTCAGACCCTGGTGAAGCTGCGTGAGGACGGTTTGGCCACGTTAGCGTCCCGCGCTTCAACCGACGGCTCCAACCAAGACGTGAGTCAAGGAAAGTATCTCCAGGAGCTGCTGGACGCCTTCAGTTCCGACGACTGGGGCTTCCCTGATCGCCGTAGCGACAGCAGCAGCCTCGGCCAATCAGAGAGCGAGGACGAGGAGGAGGAGGACATGGCGACTCTGAGGGCGAGGATACAAGCTTTCGAGCAGCAGCAGGCGGCTGAAGGAGACGCTCAGACTGTTGACGGCTTCGCTAAGAGACCTGAGCCTCGACCTCGGCCTCGTCTCCAGGGGCAACCGGCCAAACCGGGTCCGCCCGCCATCGCCCCCAAACCCAAACACTACCCACACGGTCCGAAACCCTCCAGCATGGTGTTCTGGGAGGACGGGGGACCAACAGCAGAACCAGGAGAAGACCAGACTGAAACCCCGTCTGCAGATCTAACCTCCAGACCGGGTCCAGGTTCAGAACCTCAGACCTGCAGGACCCCCGACAAACCCTCCATCAGTCCAAAACCCCCGTCGGTCCCTGAATCCCCGTCACCTGGCCCGGTTCCTGCCCCGAGGCCTCCTCTACCCAAACTCTCCTCCTCCCTCAGTGACTCCAGGGTCCCTCCCAGACCACCAGTGGCTCCCAGGGCCAGCGTTGGAGCTCCACCCCCAGAGAGGAGCACCGCAGACGGACACACAACCCCGACTCTGCCCCCCAGACCCTCCGTGGAGGTTGGAGGTGGAGCGCAGAGCGAAACAACGGCTGGAACAGAAGCGACGCAGAACACAACAAACCAAACCGGTGAGTCTGTGGGTGGCTTTAATTTTCTCGTAACTCCTTTCAGAGGAGTCGTAGGTGTCTTGGTGGCCTCCCAGGTTAGATTTTAGATGATTTTATATTTAATGAACCTGAAACTGGACACCAAATAAAACTCTGAGGGTTAAAGTTTTATAATCAGGTCTAAACTGAAATCAGCTCCGTGATTCTTTATTCATGTTTGTCGTCTAAACTGACTCTTCCTGTTTTCTTGTGATTTGTTCCAGTTAAAGCCGGCAGCGTTCGTCCCTTGGTCCCGACCAAACCGTCCTCCCTGAACTTGGCCCGCAGATCCAGCGGTAAGACAAAGACTGCGAACACGGAGCTGCATGAAGCTGCAGCACAAAGCAGCGATTGTTGCATGGAGCCGGTTTGTTGTGTGGCAGAAATATGCAAACATGTGAAGAGATTTCCAGTGTTTGTGTGCGACTGCAGCCGTGTTATTGGATCTGGGTGGAGAGAAGCAGCGATTGTGTGAGGAGGAAAAAGCCTCCAGTGTTGTTGAGTCTGATGCAGCAGATTAACGACATTTTAAACGAACTAAACCAGCAGCCGGTTCTTGGCGTTCGTCTGGTTTTTACGTTTCACAGCTTCGGTTGTGTAACAGCAGATTATTCTGTAGAATATAAAGGCTCTCTGTCTGTGCAGCACCGGATCTGTGGCAAAAAAATCTACATTTTTAGCAGTTTTTAATCATAATCTGCTGTTATTTTACAGATTATATTAAAATGCAATCAATATCTAGTAATCCTATCAATATTTCCCACTTAAAAAAATAATTTTTTATCTTTTTACTGTATTTAAATCAGCAAAAATCGAATTATTTTGCGACATTTGCTGTTTTTAAAGACAAAATCTGTATGTTCAGAGTGGAAAAAGTCCATTTCTTTGAACTGTAATCTTACAGATCTTCCTTTTGTAAATAAGTTACAGATAATAACTAGTTAAATCACAGACTAAATTATTATTTTACATGTGACTAAAACAATAAATAAGATCCACATCAAAATTCAGTGCTTTTACAGTTTGACAGTAGAAATACTATTTTACTGTATTTAAATCAGCAAAAATATCATTATTTTACACACATTGGTCTTTATTTGACAGAAAAATTATGTATATTAAGGACTGATGGATTTTTTTTAATGTTATTTTACAGCGTTTCACAGTTTTATTAAAATACAATCAATATCTAGTAAACCTATAAATAATTCCCACTTAAAAAAGATAAGTTCTTTATCTTTTATATTGTTTTACTGTAATAAAATGAGCAAAAATCTAATTATTTAACTGATATTTGCTGTTTTTTTTTTGTTTTTTTAAAGAAATTTTATGTAAAGAGTTGGAAAAGAGTAGATTTATTTTATCTCACAGATCTTTTTTAAAAATAAATTACAGACAATAACTAGTTAATTCACAGACTAAATTATAATTTTACACCTGACTAAAAGAGTAAATAATATTTATTTAAAAATTCAGTGCTTTTACAAGCAGTTTGACAGTAAAATTACAATTTTACTGTATTTAAATAAGCAAAAATATCATTATTATACACATATTTGTCTTTATTTGACAGAAAAATTATGTATATTAAGGACTGATGAATGTTTTTTTAAAATGTGATTTAACAGAATTCCACAATTTTTTAAAAAATACAATCAATATCTAGTAAACCTATAAATAGTTCCCACTTAAAAAAAGATAAGTTCTTTATCTTTTATATTGTTTTACTGTAATAAAATCAGCAAAAATGTAATTATTTTACTGATATTTGCTGTTTTTCAAGCATAATTATGTATGTTGAAAGTTGAAAAAGTGCATTTCTTTCTCAGATCTTTTTTTAATAAATTACAGATTAACTTGTTTAATCTCAAACAAAATTTTACACATGAACTATGTAAAAAAAAAAGCAGACTAAACTTCAAATAATATTCACATATAAATTCAGTGCCTTTCCAAATAGTATTAGTACAGTTTTGCTGTGATTAAATCAGCAAAAATATCATTTTACACATATTTCCCTTTATTTCACTAAAAAAAATTGCATAAGGACTGTGATTTTACATAGTTTCCCTGTTTTGTTAAATTATTGACAATATCTAATAAAATCCCAGATTAAAATTAGTAATTACATTAAAAACAAAAAGCAAACAAACTGTCCATAATTTCTTCTTTCTTTTAATCATAATCTGTGTTGTTACAAATGGTTGTTCATTCTTTTACATTATTTGACTGTAAAACTACACAATTTTACTGTATTTAAATAAGCTGTAAATGTATATTTCTTTTTTTTTTACAAGTCAGGGCTCAGCTGATTTCTGATATTGATTATTATTAATAATTGAGGAGACTGATAACCAAATTTTGCAAGTGTGAAATCATAAATTTTAGCTTTTTAAAAATATTTTTTTTTGCATTTCGTTGCAGATTGATCAAATTTTTTTCCACCAAAATATTACTTTCTGTCCAAATATTTATAGTTTTATAGTTTTTTCCCACCAAAATACCACTTTCTGTCCACTCTGCTGCAATATCATCATTGTTTCTTTCCAAATATGGAGCCGAATCTCCAACATGTTGTTGAGTTCATGTCACTAAGAGCTGAGAAAGGGAAGCAACAAAGTGGTAATAATCTGATAATTTCCTCCTTTAACTTTCCTGTTTGTTCTCAGATGATCCTATTTAGGGTCAGCAGGAGGCGCTGCTGTTCAAGTCCAGAACAGTTTGGTTTCTACTGAGCATGCTCACTAGAAGACCTGATCTGTTTCTGCAGCTGTTTTATAAGAAATTATTTTAAACTTTAAAAAATCTGTCAGATATTCTAAATTTTAATGCAGAGTTACTAGAAAAAAGCTTACATCACATTTAATTTGATTTTAAAATGGACTGTTTCTTATTGCAATTAAAATAATCACGTATTTATTATCCATGTTTTTATAAAACGTCTGTAATTATGTACTATTTGAATAGAATTACTTTTTTCTGTATTTTTTAAAATTTATTTTGCATAAAATTATATCATAAAACCTGACTCATAGAGCCTAATTATTTGTATTTTAGCATATTTCAATCATATTATAAAGGTAGTTTTACAGTTTTATTCCACCAAATTATTACTTTTTGTCCAAGTACATGTAGTTTTAAAGGTTTTCTATCTATTATTAATTTAGTAAATTGCACCACGTGCTCATATTGTGGTGAATAAAGTTGAAAAAAGCCCAGAATTATTCAATTTTTAAAGGAGACTGTGATTTTTGATGAAACATTTGGTTAATTTTCCAGATAAAACCAAAAGTCACTCGTGATAAGTTTCACTAAAGTTAAAAATCTAATGGTATTTTTATTTTTTGGCTGATTAATGGTGTAATTTTGGTGTTTTTATTTAAAGATCAGATGCCTTTCAACCCTCCTGGTGGCAGGTTTTATTGTTGTTGATTGAATAAATGTTTAACGCCGTCTGTTCTCCACCTATAGCTCCTAATCTGCCTCCTAAACCCACCGGATCCTCACCAACACAACCAGATCCAGGCAAGCCTTCTGCTGCCCCGGTTCCAGCCCCCAAACCTCCAGGACCAACCAAACCCCCGACACCGAACCAGAACCAGACTCCAGCTCCAGCTCCAGCCCTGAGGAAAGTCCAAACCAAAGCTGAAACCAGCAGCAGTCCAACCTCCTCAGAACCTCCTCTTCCTCCACGGTGAGACTTTTCCTGGAGAAAATCCTCCTTTTTTACATCTTTTTGACCCTTAAAAAATTATAAAATAGTTGTGAACTTCACCTGCTTGGACACCTGACTCTCCCTGACCTGCAGCTTTATAGTTTTATTCTACCAAAATACTACTTTTTGTCCAAGAACATGTAGTTTGATAGTTTTATTCTACCAAATTATTACTTTCTATTCAAGTACATGTAGGTTTATAGTTTTCTTCCACCAAAATACTACTTTCTGTCTAAGTTCATGTAGTTTTATTGTTTTATTCCACCCAAAATGCTACATTTTGTCCAAATACATGTAGTCTTAAATTTAGGTTTATTCCACCTAAAATACTTTCTATCCAAATACATGTAATTGAATATGATAAAATCATTGTGAACGTCACCTGTTTGGTCACCTGACTCTCCCTCTCTGTCCTCCAGTCCCTCCAGTGTGAAGCTCCTCCCCCTTCGTCCTCCACCAATCAAATCTATCCCTGGTAGACCGCCACCTCCAACCGTCAGCTCAGCCTCAGCCTCATCCTCCAATCAGATCCCTCCTCCTAAAGCTGCTCCCGCCGCTTCAGTCTCACCAGCCAATCAGTTTCCACCATCTCACACGACCCTGCCTTCTGCTACTGTACCAGCCAGTCAGACGCAGCGGGCTCCAAAGAAAGGCCCGCCTCTACCACCACGCCCCAAACCTGGACACCCCCTCTTCAACAGCTACATGGTACGGCCCAAACACCCAAAATGCTACTTCCTGTACAAGTGCCTGTAGTTTTAAAGGTTTACTCCACCCAAAATATTACTTTCTGCCCAAGTACATGTAGTTATTTGTGATTTATTCCACAAAAATACTACTTTCTATCCAAATACTTGTAGTTTCGTAGTTTTATTCCACCAACATACTACTTCCTGTGTGAGTCTCATCCAATCATGTTATTTTGGGTTTAATTTTGTTTATTTTCTCTCAGAAGCAGGAGGTTCTGATCGTCCTGGACGACCCAAGTCCCTCCGAGTCTCAGACCGTCTCCTCCCCTGTGATCAGCCCTCCACAGTGTCTCCTGGACCTGGACCCTCAGCCAGAACCGGGTCTGGATCAGGACCAGTCCAAGCCAGCCTTAGACGGCTTGTCAGACTCTCAGGTGACCCAGTCTGAGTTAACAGACATGGGCAGAAAAGATTCGCCTCGGTTCTCGTCTTGTTTTTGTTCTTCTGTGTCTTTTATTTTGTAATTCTTCATTGTCACGTGTCTCATTTATGTTGCTCTGTGTCTCATGTCATTTTGTTTCATTTATGTCGTTTTGTGTCTCGTTTATTTCACTTGATGTCATTTCATATGTGTTTTGTTTTTAGCATTTTGTGTCTCGTTTATTTCATTTTGTGTCTTGTTTGTGTTATTTTGTGTCGTGTTTGTTTCATTTTGTCTTCTTTTGGTTTTGTGTTTAGTCTCTTTTGCATTTTGTGTCTCTTTTGTGTTGTTTTGTCCTGTTTTTGTCTTGTTTTCATCATCTTGTGTCTTGTTGTTAATTAATGTCTTGTTTTTGTAATTTTTCTGTCTTGTTTGTGTTGTTTTACTTGTTTGTGAGTCCAGAAGTAGCTCTGTTTATAACCGCACAGACTAAACATTTATATTTTCCTCTTCAGTCCATTCTGCCTGTGGAGCAAAAAGAGCTGCCAGAACCTGCTACTGTCAGGTTAGTAACACAGCAGACACACAACACAGACACACACAGCCTCCACCTCACCACTTTGTGTGTTTGTGTTGTTTTGTGTCTCCAGCGGTCCTCGGTGTGTCGCCGTGTTCGACTACGAAGGCGAGGAGGAAGACGAGCTCACTTTCTCTCAGGGTGATGTCATTGCCCTCCTGCAGCTGATTGGGCAGGAGTGGGCGCGGGGCCAGATCCACGGGCGAATCGGAATCTTCCCCCTGAACTTCACTGAGGTGGTGGAGCCCCTCCCACAGCCGTCGCCAGCGGAAACCACACCGGCGTCCACGGAGACGGGAGCAATGGAGAGCAGCGGTGAGCTGGAGGATGCTGTTAGCATCTGTTAGCAGCTGTTAGTGCCTGTTAGCCTCTGTTGGCACCTCCTAGCCTCTGTTACCAGCTGTTACCATCTGTTACCAGCTGTTAGCAGCGGTTAGCATCTTTTAGCAGCTGTTAGCACCTGTTAGCATCTGTTAACTCCTCTTAGTCTCTGTTAGCATTTGTTAGCAGTTGTTAGCATCTGATCTGTGAAGTCTGATTTTTAACTGAATTTCAGATTTCTGCTCATATGCAAACCTCTCTTTCTTGTTTTTGTTGTCTCACACATCAGTTTTAAACCTGATAAAATGTTACGTTTTCTCGTCTTTATCCTCTTTTTGAATTTAATCTTGATGGCTTTTTTCTCATGTCCTCAGCTGCTCCAAACAACTCTGAGGCTCCACAGTCTGAGGTGAGTGTTTTCATTTCTTACTGTTGATTTTTGTAAACGTCAAAACTAGCATCTTTTAGCATCTCTTGGCCTCTGTTAGCACCTGTAAGCACCTATTAGCATATGTTATCAGCTGTTTGCATCTGTTACCATCTCTTAGCCTCTGTAAGCACCTGTTAGTACCTTTTAGCCTCTGTTAGCATCTGTTAGCACTTCTTAGTAGCTGTTAGCATGTTAGCACCTCTTAGCAACTGTTAGCATGTTAGCACCTCTTATCCTCTGTTAGCATCTGTTAGCACCTCTTAGCCTCTGTTAGCATGTTAGCACCTCTTAGCCTTTGTTAGCAGCTGTTAGCATCTCTTAGCCTCTGTTAGCAGCTGTTAGCATCTCTTAGCCCCTCTTAGCCTCTGCTAGCATGTGTTTGCACCTGTTAGCACCTGTTACCACGTTTTACCCTCTGTTTGCACCTGTTAGCATCTCTTTGCACTTCTTAACCTCTGTTGGCATCTGTTAGCTCTTGGCATCTGTTAGCATCTCTTAGCCTCTGTTTGCACCTCTTAGCCTCTGTTTGCACCTCGTAGCCTGTTAGCGTCATTTAGAAAGTTGAAAACCTGTCGATTCCTTCTGTTTCCACAGGTTCTGTCTGATTAATGCTGTAGGTTGGTTTAATTTAATAAAATAATCCTTGTATCAAACCTCCTGGTGAGTTTCTGTCTCCACAGTGTTGATTTCTCACCTTTTACGTCCTTTTTTTCCTCAGCGTGAGCAGACAGAAGAGTGGGCCGTGGCTTTGTTCGAGTTCCCCGGTCAGACTGCAGAGGACCTGTCCTTCCAGAAGGGGGCGCTGATCCAGGTGATGGAACACGTGGATGCAGAGTGGTGCAGAGGAAGACTGGAGGGCCGAGAGGGGCTTTACCCTGCAGCCTTCACCCAGCCCTGCTCCGGTAGAAAACACAACAACATGAACGGATATTTCACCAGCAGTCTGCTCAGGAATCTAACTCTGCTTCTTCCTCTTCTTCTGGTCCAGCTCAGCCAATCACAGGCCAACAGGCGGTGGTTAAAGCAGAGGCTAAAGCTCTGTTTGACTTCACGGCAGAGAGCGAGGACGAGCTCACATTGAAGGTCTGATTAGTGTTTGTTTTTCGTAGATTTTATGTAGAAGTTATTTAGTTTGGTCAAGAGAAAAAATAATTTTTTAACTTCAGACAAATGGGACAAAACTGGAATTTAAGTGACTTGTCCTTAGCCTTGTCCACAATGACTGGAAAATTGTCTATCCTCCTGAAAATTGTGAAAAATAACTAAAAAAATTGTCCTGAATTTGTCCAGAATGACTCAAATTGTCCAATTTCACCAGGATGACTCAGAATTTGTCCATGAGAATCCAACTTCTCCAAAATGACACAAATATGCCTTAAAGGATTTAATATTTGCCAAAACATACTCCAGATTTGTTCAAAATGATTTGAAACTTGTCAAAAATACCAAAAACCTGTCCACACTGATTGGTTAAACTCAGAGGACCACAGGTTTTCTGTCCTTTCCAACGTCACCACCAACATGAAGTTCTCCAGATGTTCGAACAGAAAGACATAGTGGGAAATATTGGGACCGTTTATGTCGATGTTACTGTAGATATTCCTCTAGATGTTTCTGTAGATGTTCCTGTAGATGTTCCTAGATGTCTCTAGATGTTTCTGTAGCTGTTCCTAGATGTCCCTAGATGTTCCTGTAGATGTTCCTCTAGATGTTCCTGTAGATGTTCCTAGATGTCCCTAGATGTTCCTGTAGATGTTCCCAGATGTCTCTAGATGTTCCTGTAAATGTTCCTGTAGATGTTCCTAGATGTCCCTAGATGTCCCTGTAGATGTTCCTCTAGATGTTCCTGTAGATGTTTCTGTAGATGTTCCTATAGATGTTGTGAATGTTTATATAGATTTTTCTGTAGATGTTCCTAGATGTTTCTGTAGATGTTCCTAGATGTCCCTGTAGATGTTCCTCTAGATGTTCCTGTAGATGTTCCTGTAGATGTTTCTGTAGATGTTCCTATAGATGTTCCTAGATGTTTATATAGATTTTTATGTAGATGTTCCTAGATGTTCTTGTAGATGTTCCTGTAGATGTTCCTGTAGATGTTCCTAGATGTTCCTGTAGATGTTTCTAGATGTTCTTGTAGATGTTCCTTTAGATTTTCCTGTAGATGTTTCTATAGATGTTCCTGTTGATGTTTCTATAGATGTTCCTAGATGTTCCTGTAGATGTTTCTAGATGTTACTAGAGTTGTTCCTGCAGATGTTCCTGTAGATATTCCTAGATGTTCCTGTAGATGTTCCTGTAGATGTTACTAGATGTTCCTGTAGATGTTCCTGTAGATGTTTCTATAGCTGTTCCTAGATGTTTCTGTAGATGTTTCTAGATGTTCCTGTAGCTCTTTCAGTAGATGTTCTTGTAGATATTCCTGTAGATATTCCTGTAGATGTTCCTAGATGTTTCTGTAGATGTTCCTGTAGATGTTTCTAGATGTTCTTGTAGATGTTCCTTTAGATGTTCCTGTAGATGTTTCTGTAGATGTTCCTAGATGTTTTTGTAGATGTTCCTGTACATGTTTCTAGATGTTCCTTTGGATGTTCTTGTAGATGTTCCTGCTGCTTTGTGTTTCATTGTGTTCTCTAACTGTGCTCTGTTGTTCTGCAGGTTGGAGATGTGATCTCTCAGGTGGAGTCTGTGGACGATCAGTGGATTTTAGGGGTCGTAGGAGGGAAACGAGGCATTGTGCCTAAAAACTACATTTCATTTCTTTGATGAGGAAATAAAACCTTCTGTGTGTCTTCTGGAGGTTTGAACACGTCCAGAGGACAGACCTGGTTCGGTTTCTTTATTGGAGGTTTTGATTTGAGCAGTTGACGGATGGATTAGTTCTGTTGGATTCTTTCTGCTGGACTGAATCTTACTTTTCCTTTCGCTGACTGTTGGGTTTATTCGTCTGGATTCTCTTCCGTTGTTCTATTTCCTAATTATGGTCCAGTAACTGTTTAACACGAAGCTGTTGGCTCTACGATGGAAACTGAAAGACTGAATCTGGTCTCCACATTTTCCCCAATGGTTCTAAAAGTGACTAAAAGACTTGTTTTCTCTTTACTCTAGTTCACCAGGAGCAGAGTTTGAGGTCCAGATCTGAGGAGGTTTAAAGTGATGATGAGGCAGGTTTTAGTAGAAACTCCAGGTGAGTTATGACTGAAGAGAAACACCAGTTGTGGTTTGAACCAAATGGGACCGTTATTAGGACGTTTAACTGTTCAAATGTTTTGTCCTGTAACACTGGTAGATACTTCAGCTAATATACGTGCTTATAAAAGTATGTTTTTATGTCCAGAATAACGATAACACTGTCTGAAATAATTCAAACTTTTTCCAGAATTCCTTGAATATTGTCCAAAATTACTCAAAAACTGTCCACAACGACTCAAAACATTTCCATAATGAGAGTTTGGAGACGGTCGGTGTTTGGCAAAGAAAATCTCTCAGCGTCTGTGTTGCTTTTTCCTGAATTTTTGCACTTTACAGCCTCGCGGTTGGATTTTTCAGTCTGTTTCTGATTTAAAGTGTCGTCGGAGAGAAAACCCGTTGGACTGGTTTCGTACCAGTGTGAGATAGAAATGTCTTTTCATGTGTAACCAAACATTCCCACTTTTTAATCCAAATAAAACGTTGACACTTTCTCACAATTTTGACTTTCTCTAAAATGTCCACAAACATCCAGCAGCTCAACAGAACTTTTCAGTTGATGGCAATTTTCTTCCTGTTACTTCAGGGCAAATAAGCAACTGATTACTCCTCAATATTCTGTGTATTTGACATACTGTGATTTATTTACCATTTTGGCAACGACCTCCTAGAGAACTAGCCACGACTACTTCAGTGTCAGTAAATAGCTAACAATGTAATCTTAGCTAACTCTTTACATGTAATCTCAAGAGTTATTTATTTATGTTAGCTATGATTTTGAGCAAATTGTGACTTTTAGCTATTCATGACTTTTAGCTAACCAGGTGTTACTTTTAGCTGTTAGCTTTAGCTAACTATTACGTTTAGCTATTTGTTACTTGTAGCTAGCTATTACTTTCAGCTAAGTATTTGTTACTTTTAGCTAGCTATTACTCTTAACTAACTAGTTGTTTCTTTTAGCTAGCTATTACTTTTAGTTACCTAGCTATTCCTTTTAGATAAAATTAGCTTTAGATTAGCTAGCGAGTACTTTTAGCCAATTATTTTACTTTCAGCTCGTTAGTTGTAACTTTGAGCCAACTGTTACTTTTAGCTGTTTCTTATAGCTAACTATTGTTGTTAAATGTGTAAATATTGCAATGTACACAGTCATAATATAACAACATTTTAAAGTTCTAATGACTTAAAATGTAAATGTAGGTCTAAACATGTCAGTTAGGCTGCAGAGATCTACAAAAGAATCCTAAAGGAACTGGTTTTAATAAGGATCTTTGAGGAACCATTTTAGAGTTGTCAGAGGTTCCTGAAACATCCCCAGAGTTCCTCGAAGCTCTCCTGATTGTAAGAGACCAGATTCAACAAATAATTCGAGTTTATCACCTCTCTGTGTAGGATTCAAAACATTTAATCTGTGGAGGAAAAGCAGAACCAGAATGAAGTAAATTGATTAGTAACCGTCCACAGAAAAAAGGCTTTAACGTCACCTTTTGTCTCTGCAGTTTTTCAGCTGTTGTTCCCACCGTACAAACTCATTCTCAGAGACGTGGTTCGACCGCATTAGTTTTATTTTCACAGTTGAATTCATCTTGTCTGGATACAAATCAGGGCTTGTGTCTCGTCCACCCCGATCCCAGCAAACATACACGTTTCATATCAACACACATCACATTACACATGTCCACAGCGTGTTCTCCAAACACTCTTCCTCCCACCTCAAGCAGAACTAGTTTTCCTCAAAGCATCTCAAAGAGGAAAGACTCAGATTTTAACATCATCAATCTTTGCTACATTTAGTAGGAACAGCGTTGAGATTAAAAGAAATAATGTTTATTAGCATTGATGTTGTGATCTCACCCCAGGGATTGAGGCTATCAAACCTGAAACCTTAGTTTCCTGTCATATAGGCGTCATAAAGTTGGTGGCAGAACTTTAGGGGTCCTAATCTGGAGTATACTGGGATCAGGGAACTCCTAGTTTCAATCAATTATTGACTGAGAATACTGCAGTCAAGAAAATCATAGGGGTTTAGCTACCAGTTGTCATCATGACAAACACTTAGGTGACCATTAATGACCTCCAATTCGAGCTCATGTGTTCATGTGTAGTACAAACTGGGACTCCGAGTTTGTCCTGAACGCATGAGCTCTAATTGGAAGTCAATAATGGTCACATAACTGTTTGTCATGGTGCACATTGCTAGCTAAACTTTCATCATTTTCTTGACTGCAGTATTCTCTGTCAATAATTGAATGAAACTGTACATGATGTACCTCAATTATCTCAAGAATATTACCAGATTAGGACTCTTTATGACCTGAAACTTAATATTAAATGACTCCAATCAGATCAGGACCAGAAACACGTGATAATTAATTAGTTTTTACATAGTAAAGTTTGTTAGCTACCAGATTCAAGGCTGAGGGCTTCAGTTGAAACACTTAAGCTAATGGATTGTCTCTAAAATTAAGTGCTTGTAATCTTTAGCTGTTCGCTAGTTTTAGCTGACTGAATGTAAACCAACCTCAGAGATTCGTTTCAGGAAAACCAGCCCAGTTTGGGTCAATCCTAGTTTTGTCTACTGCACATAATAAAAAAATCAGTTCCTGTCTACAATGAGGCATGATGGGAAATGATCAAACACACTCTGCATTGGATAAAAACACATTCACACACAGTGATGGCAGCCGCCCAGGTCCAACTGAAGCCGTCATTCGTGTCGACTTCCACTAAACCAGCAGCTCAGTTTACAATGAAAATAAAAATACTGATGCACTGGATTACAGTTATCCGCTGTGCCAAGTAGTATTCTCAGATACTAAGCGGTTCTTGAATGCGACAAGTTTGTTAATCAACACAACGAAATGATACTTTGACCAAACGATATTGTTATTAATTTCACAAAAGTTGTTTTTATTGCCCAATAGAATAAAGAAATGAATCTTGAAGGATTCGGACAAACGGGAGATAAATTTGGGTTAAAACATGCAAAGCCACCATTGTGGACCTTTAACAGAACTAACAGATGTTGTAGCACAAACTGGAGATACTGGTTGGACCTGGGAGGCTGCAGCACTGACGGCATCAACAGAAGGCTCCTCTTGGTTTGGTATAAAGCAAAGAGAAAATAATTAAGACCACTGGGTTCATAGCAGGCATAGAAGGTCCGAGGCTGAGCCACTGCTGGAGGGTTTGGCTGCTGCCGAAGGTCCAGTTGAAGTGGTTTAGCTCGTTAGCAACATGCTAAATGCATCATTATGTGCTAGTAATGCTAATACTGTTGTAATCAGTAGTGGTAATACACATGGGCGGCAGGATGGTGTGTTTTTAATGTTTGTATATTTTAAGCCGACAACCATCTATCGGTGGTTCTGTTGTTGGGGAAGAAAAGCCATTGTGTGCACTAGCTGTAGGTCATTAAGTGTCACAGAACACCAGTCATGGTGCCCTATTCTGTCCAAATGTCCACAGTGATTTCTGTTGACGTGGAACTGTCCACCTCCTCTGGTCACTACAGTATTAGAGAGCCACCTGGTGGTGCAACCAGGTACTACAGCTCATCCACAATACAGGGGATCCTCGGTTTACAACGTCCTCGACCTACAGCATTTCGCCGTTACGTCAGAACTGGGTACGTGGAACTAGTTGGCGAGTGAAGCGGACGAATACGTCAGCGCTATAAGACAGCTTTGTTTACATTCTCCGGTTGTACGCCACCTTGGATTGTGCTACATTCACTAACTTTTTGTCCTTCATTATGGCTACCAGCATAAGTCAGACTCTTCTGATGCTTGGAAGAAAAGGAAAGCCGTCTCCATGGAAGTGAAATCAGATAGAATAAAACGCTGGGAAGAGGAAGAAACACCGACCAACATCGGCATTATTAGATCAACTTGCAAAAACAGTGCAACATATTCTGTTGTCTTCTTGTAAAATGACTCATACATTCATGAAAGTCATTGGTATTCATGACTTTTATGATGAACTGATCGATATCGTGATGCATGGAACGACTGTTTACATTTTCACCAGAGTTCTGACTTACATAGATTCGTAGGAATGGAACTCCAACGTAAGTCGAGGACCTCCTCTATTTGATGTTGGCAGATACTAAACATTAAATAAGTTGGATTGGATTGAGGCCAAAAGAACTTGATCAGACATTCCTAGTTACAATTCTTGAATACAGCTGATTCAGATTTGTTTTTCTGACTTAAAGGGAGAGAATGTGTTCAGTCCTGCAAAACGCTTTGAGAGCTTTTCACCATCTGAGTGGTTCAACATTTTTCTGATTGTATCTTGTAAAGTCGGTTACTTGATGGACAGGAAATGAATCAGCAGCCGTTTTGATCTGTGGTTTTGTTGGTCAGGTTCAGCCAAACCCTGAACCAGCGACTGCAGCCGAAGGTCAAGGCCATGGACGGGTGAGCTCAAGGGTAAGGTCATAACACTGCATCAGTCCAGGTGCCGACTCACACTTCTGTTCAAGTTTTAAACAAAGTAACACATCAAACTCACATGTGAACCTCATCCTTTCCACATTAAGTCCTTACAGCTGCCCAAACACACCGATTCACACTCAGCGTTTCTTCACTTTCACCGACGGACAACCAGAACAAGACAGATGATGCGAATGGAGCATATGATTGGTGGACGTCACAGACACGTGACCTCATAAAGAAAGAGATTTAAGGTAAAAACTCATTACAGTTCATCAACACCCTGCAGAAACCTTGGATCTCACATTTATTAGGTAGCTAACTCTTGAAAATACCTTTCAAAATGTCAGAATGTTTTAATATCAATGTGGAAAATCTTGTATTTTTGGTAAACAAGGTTTGTTTTGGGTGCTGATTCCACATGTCTATGATGAGATTGTTTCTTTTCATTATTTTTTTTCAAAACTGCTACTGCTTCCTACTTCACAACAGACTCACACAGACAGACACCGACACACAGAGTGATATTTACAGTATTTACAGCACATTTTATCCTCTGTACGCTGCTGTAAACCCAGCAGAGGATCCGGACTGGAACTGCTTCAGGAAACAGTTCATGGACGTTTGAGGTTTGAAGCCTCTCGGTTAGTTTGAGAAACAGTGACGAAGCCGACGGAGGGTCGAGACGAATCGACAGATATGGCTCAACGTTTGGAGTTTTAGTCCTAATGTAGAATGTTTTTCTGACAAATTAAAGGTGAGAATCTTTTTTGAAAAATCTGTGCCAACACATCTGAAGTGGTCAAATTGAATAACTGTTTCAAGTTGAATGAATTTGCATTGAAAATGACCAAACTGAGAGAGAAACAACTAATGATATGTTCAGCAAAGCTCACCTTTAAAACTCCAGAACAATGAGCCTTTTGTCTCGATACAGCGAATAAGAAGTTCTGGGAAGAAAAGACGGAGATTCAGGGTTTGAAGAGGAATTAATCAGCAGCGTAAACAGGCACAGAACTGGATCTTCTGCTCAGTCGGTGTTGGGTAGAACAATGAGGAACGTCCTTCGGGCCAGCAGAAGGTGAACTGGAGGTGAAAGGCAGAAGAAGTGGGACGTTTCCCAGAACTAATGGAAGACATCCTGGAGGCCTCGGCAGAGAGGACCGTCCCTGAACCAGAGGGACGTCTGGAGGTGGATCTCTTGGTTTATTCTGTCAAAGTGTTTTCAGAGGTAAAAGGCCGTTTTCAGGAAGCAACGGCCCAGTTCTGTGATTCTGGACGAGTCCAGCAGCACCTTTATCCCAGAGTCCTTCAAGTAACCGGGATGTGATGTCATCAGCGTCTCACCAAATCAAAGTGGAGCTCAGCAGCAGCAGCAGAAATAGGCTCTGTGAACGTTTTCCATAGATTTAGACAGTCCAGAACAGTTTCCAGGAGATGAACTGGAAATCATACTGGAAAACCTGATTTGTTACCAGTAGATCAAACAGTCTGGATCCAGAGATAGGAGGATACGGTTCCCTTTGAAGTTGAAGGAGAGGGAACCCAAACAGTCCAAGTGTAAAACAAAGGGAATGTGTTGTAGACCGGAGTTTAGGGAGCTTGTTTGGTTTGGAAGATAATCTAGATCAGAGGAGCAGGACTGGTTTGGTCTGCAGAAGATAAAATTATTTGTTTTCTAGACAAGACTCTGAAGAACTCATTTGGTTTCCAGGATTTAACAGGTTCTATTCTGGGCCAGACTGCAAGGAACTTGCTTAGATTCCATAGTTGATGAAAGGGAACATATTCTAGATCAGATGTGTTTGGTTTCCAGAAGATAAAATGAAGTGCATTCTGGATCAGATTTAAGGGAATTTGTTAATCCTCCAGCTGATGAAGGAGAGTGTGTTCCAGATCAAACTTCATGGAACCTGTTTGATTTCCAGTCAGTGAATACGGTTGTATTCTAGACATAATTTAAGGGAACCTGGTTTGGTTTTTTTTAATAGATGAAAGTTACCGTGTTCTAGAACAGTGCCAAGGGAACTTGTTTGGTTTCCACTGACTGAAGGGTGACTGGTTCTAGACAAGGTTTGAGGGAACTTGTTTGATTGTTAATAAATACAAGTCAAGATGTTCTAGATCAGATTTGTGGCAACTTGCTTGGTTTTCGGTTAATGGAACAGAAGATAATCTAGATCAGAGGAGCAGGACTGGTATGGTCTGCAGGAGATCAAATGATATGTTTTCTAGACGAGACTCTCAAAAACTTATTTGATTTGCAGGATTTAACAGGTTCTATTTTGGGCCAGACTGTAGGGAACTTGTTTATATTCCACTTGATGAAAGGAAACATATTCTAGATCAGATGTACACGATGTGTTTGTTTTCTAGAAGACAAAAGGATGTGCATTCTGGACCAGATTTAAGGGAACTTGTTTGGTTGCTAATAAACAAAATTCAAGATGTTCTAGATCAGATGTGAGGGAACTTGTTTGGTTTCTAGTGGTTAAAGTGTGACTAGTTCTAGTTTGTTTCTTGTAGGAGAAACAGGAACACGTTCTGAACCAGGGGTGCAGCAACTTTTGTAGGAGATAAAAGAGAACATTTTCTAGATCATAGTTTTCTAGACTACTTTTTCAAGAACATTTCTGTTCGGGGCAGATACTAGATCTTAGGAGATAGAACTAGTTCTATATGTCGAAGATAAAATGTCATGAGGGGCTGTGTTTGGTTTCATATCGATGCGTTCAGGGGTTTGGTGTCAGTCAGACTGAACTGGACATGGTTTAGATCAAAAAGGGGGTAACTGGTTTGGTCTCCAGAAGAATGAAACAGGACTCTTTGATACGTGTTTGGTTTGGTTTCCAGTCGAAGAAACAGACATATTTTCTAGACTAGATGATCAAACAGAGATGTTTCCTCAATTTCAGGAAGGTGAAATGGAACAAGAACAAGGGGGAAGTGACTTGTTTGGTTTCCAGTAGATACGGAAGCACAGTCAAGATCAGACTGGAGGGAACTGGTTTGGTCTGCAGTCGATGAAACAGGTTCTGTCCTAGACTGGTTGGACTAGTTGGCTTCCTCTTTTCCAAAAGGACGTGTTCTGGACAGGAGTCATTATAACAGGTTCTTGACTGGATTAGAGGGAACCCGTCTAGTTTTCAGTCCACACCAGACATTAAGGAAACTCTCTAGGGTAAGGGGGACCAAATGAGAAGGTGATAGATTCTGTTTCTAGCTGATAGAAGGGAGTGAAGGAACTTGTTTGGTTTCCAGTAGAAATCACAGAACATTCAACAGACTGGAGGCGACTTGTTTGGTTTGCAGTAGAAGGAACCAGATTCTTCCTAGACTGGATCATGTTGGACTTGTTGGTTTCCAGAAGACAAAACCTATCTGGTTCATACAACTGAATCTAGATCAGATTAGAAGGAACTCGTCTGGTTTCCAGTCCAGACCAGATGGAGGAAACTTTCTGGATTCCTTGTTGAACAGATGAGAATTGTTGGGTTTCCAGCTGATGGACGGTGATGTTTTAGACCAGAGGTGAAGGAACCTGTTTGGTTTCCAGTACGGGGGATTCCTGCTCTGGTTCCATTGCGTCTCCACTGGGCTGGTCTTCAGTGCAGCTCACAGTGTTTGAGTCCACAGGAGCCTCATCCTGAACAAACACAACAACGAGCTTTAGTATGAAAGTTAGCAAACGTGTAGAAATATCTTTACAGAGTCTTTCTGTTGGTATCGGTGGTTCTTACCGTCACCCAGGGGTGAGACAAAACCTCCTCGGCAGTGAATCGAGCATCTACGTTCACCTGCAGCATCTGACTAATCAGCATCTGCAGAACAGGTCATGTGACTGTTAGCAATGTGTAAAACAATCAACATTTTTTTTCTGATTCCCGTCCTTCTGTGTCCTACTGACAGAAGAAATTTCTGAGTTTTCTCTCTTTCTTTATGGTAGTTCTGTTCCATTCAATTGTAGGACTTTAGATTACAGTGAAAATGAGCCACAGTGAGTATTAATGAGGTACAGTGAGTAGAAATGAACATGGACTTCAAGTTAAATGAGTTCTCTGTACCTTTGCTGGGAGGCTGATTGTGTCCCAGTCTGGAGATGGAAACTCCAGCTTCCCTCTGAGGATCTGATCAAACAGTTCCTCCTGGACATTATTCTCACTGAGGATCAGAAACGGGTATTAACTCACTGAATTTAAGATAGAAAAAAATGCTGAAGGACTGATTGATTACTGGACTGACCTTCTGAATGGAGGAAACCCACACAGCAGGATGTATGTGATCACTCCAGCCGCCCAGATGTCCACCTTCAGACCATAACTACACAAAAACAACACAAAGCAGGTTCATATGAGACAAGAAACCAGGAACATACTGATCTGTGCATCAGAATCCTCTGATTGGGCCGTCAGACTCGGACTCTTCCTCTGATTGGTCTATCAGACTCTAACTCTTCCTCTGATTGGTCCATTAGACTCTAACTCTTCCTCTGATTGGTCTGCAAGTTCTAACTCTTCTTCTGATTGGTTGGTCAGACTCTAACTCTTTCTCAGATTGGTCCATCAGACTCTAACTCTTCCTCTGACTGATTAGTCAGACTCTAACTCTTCCTCTGATTGGTCCGTCAGACTCTAACTCTTCCTCTGATTGGTCCGTCAGACTCTAACTCGTCCTCACATTGGTCCATCAGACTCTAACTTGTCCTCAGATTGGTCCATCAGACTCTAACTCTTCTTCTGATTGGTTGGTCAGACTCTAACTCTTCCTCAGACTGGTTAGTCAGACTCTAACTCTTCCTCTGATTGGTAAATCAGACTCGAACTCGTTCTCTGATTGGTCCGTCAGAAACTAACTCGTCATCTGATTGGTTAGACTCTAACTCTTCCTCTGATTGGTCTGCAAGTTCTAACTCTTCCTCTGATTGGTCGGTCAGAGTTTAACTCCTCCTCTCACCCCGTCTCGGCGATGATCTCCGGGGCGACGTAGGTCGGTGTTCCACATACGGTGTACAGAGGACCTTCAACCACCGTCGCCAAACCGAAGTCCCCCAACTTCAGAGACTTAGTGCCATCTGGATACTCACACACCTGGAGGACAACACAACACCGTAAATAACACAACAAAACAACACTTTAAACCTCTGAACTGTGTCGGTGTTGTGTTACTATGTTGTGTTTCTGTGTTGTGTACCAGCAGGTTCTCTGGTTTGATGTCTCGGTGTACGATGTTCATCCTGTGCAGGTATTTGACGGCTCCAGCCAGGTTGAACACCATGGCACTGGCATCTCTCTCACTGTACTTGGTGGAGGAAGTGATGGCGTCGAATAGGTCGCCGCCCTGCAGGAGGAACAAGGTATCAACACAATCAGAACACCTACAGAACACAATCAGAATTATTACTGCTTGATATGAGATGTCGAAGTAAACAAAACAAAAGTGCCAGTTGTTGGACAAGAAACCACAAAGAAGAGGAGGGTGATGATGATGAGGACAGGAATCGGCACCTTGACCAGCTCCATGACCAGGAACAGCTGACTTGGCGTCTCATCCACCTCGATCAGCTGGATGATACTCGGATGTCGGACTCTCCTGAGGACGGCCACCTCGTTCTCTATCAGGTGTTCCTGTTCCACACAGATTCAACATCATAACATCTTCAGTCTACTTGTCTACATTGAAGTTAACCTCCTCTGTAGTTCTAACAGGAGGAACCAACATGAAACACTTTATCAATCTTTCTATAACTCAGGTGTGTGAGGAGTGAACAGGTGAGTGTTACCTTCCCACAGCAGCGAGCTTTATCGATAATCTTCAGAGCAAACTCCTGACCAGTTGACCTGTAGGTCAGAACAAAGACATCCACCAATCATCACTAAGAACCCAAATACTTCCACCAATCATCATCAAGTCCGTGCTGGTTTTAAATTATATTATTTATTGCTGTTTTCTCCTGTTTCTGGCTTAGCTAGATTTAGTTGTCTGCATTTTCCTTTAGTACAGTATAATTTATCAGCTTTTATTTCTTTTATGATTGTGTTTAGTTTGTTGTCTATTAAAACAGATCAGTTGTGGTGGTTAGAAGATAAGTTTTATTGATTTTTTACCTCTCCACACACTCCTTCACCACAGCGAAGTTTCCGTCTCCGATCACTTTTCCTACTTTGTATTTGTCGTTGATGATGGAGGAAGAAACCGATCGGTTTCCGTTCACTGTGAGCAGAAGATCAGACGTTAGATCGATTTATTTACATTTAGTCCAATGGCGCTGAGAGTTTCAGGTTTCACAGTAATTCACTCTGACATTCAGCCTGAAGATCTCAGAGCTGCAGTCAAACACAACAAGTTAAATTAAATCTAAAATATTCTGTTTCCAAACAGTCCAACCTTCTACAGCTTCGTCCGGCTGCTCAGCTTCTCCGTTAACGTCAGTGGAAGAAGTTCGACGAGGAGAAATCTGTAGAGAATCACATTTAATCAGAGTTAGACTGAAGAGACACAGATTTAAACATGCACTGTAAAAAAATACATGTTTTTAATGTTTTAACCATTTTTAACAGGTTTTAGCTTTGATTTTTAACATATTTTTTGCAAAAAAATACAGTTATTTCTTTAATATTCTGTAATAATATTCTTTGATATTCTGACCTTGAGGCTTCTTCGTGACCCGGGGCTGCTGGGAGTCGGACTGGACCTGGACGATTTCCCCCCTGACTGGGATCCTGACGCCTCATTGGCTGCACAGGAGAGAGGAGCGTTCTGATTGGTCAAACACTTTCTCTAACCAGAACCTAATCTGAACATTTTCACTTATTTTCACTCTCAGTAGAATTTACACTTTCTGAGAACGTCTCTATCTTTTGAGTTCGTCACAGAACTTTCCTGAGAATTAGCATTTTTTATGACTGTTCTTCAATAATAATTATCAAAGTTCTGATTGTAGGTAATTAACCTCCACAGGAGTCTTAGTCATGGTGCCCGTTGCTGCTAAACTCTCACAATTTAACATCGTCATTTTGGACAATTTCAAGTAATGTTTGACATTTTTTGGTTATTTTGGACAAATATTAAGTTATTTTGGCGAATTTTTAAGTAATCTGGGGTATTATGTCATTTTGAACATTATTTGATTTAATCTGGATACATTTTAAGCACCATTTGCTACCTTTGGCCTTTTTAAACAAAGTTTAAGTCACTTTGAACATTTTCTTGAGTCACTTTGGAAAATCTTTAAATAATGTTGGACATTTTTTGGTCATTTTCTACCAATTTTAAGTAATTCTGGACAACCTTTAAGTTATTTTTGTCATCATGGATGAATTTGAAGAAATATTGGACATATATATTTCACATTTTGGGTAAGTCTCAAGTCATTTATGTTATTTTGCACATTTTAAAAGTCATTTTGGAATAATCTAAATAACTTTAGACAGTATTTTGTCATTTGGGACAAATTTTAAGCAACTTGTTGCATTTTTTTGTGATTTTGGACATTATTGGAGTAATTTTGGACCAATTTTAAGTAATGTTGGAGATTTTTTGTTATTTTTAATAAGTTTAAAATGGAACAACCAGGTAATCTACAACACATCATGTAGAGAATCCAGGCCTGTGGAGCCACAGTTCATGGGTTTTATCAGGAAAATGGTGTCAGATTAGGACTCTATCTGCAGATACTAAATATTTAATGAGTCAGACCAGTTTGGATCAGAAACTTCTTTATTTAATGGGAGCTGATCTGAACTTGGAGGTGTCCACCAGGCTGAACGTCTCACCTGGACCCGGTGACTTGGTCCTGGTCGGGCCTCTGGGAGGAGTTCTGGAGGATGACAGTCCGGCACCGCTCGGAGTTTTGGGAGTTTTCTGAGGAGCCGCCGATCGGGTCGACTTCGCTCTGCACTCTGCATGGAAACAACAGGTTTATTTCACTTTTATTCTCACCAGGAATTCATATTTAATTCAGATTTTAAAGTAGAAACTGCAGAGAGGTGAGAAAAACACAAAAATAACAGAATTAAAAACTCATCTTTGGGTCATTTAATATAAAATCTGATGAATCTGAAACTCAAATTTCACTTCTTATTGACTTTTTCATCATTTCTGAGCCTCATAACTTGATAAGTTGTTGTCTTTTGAGTTTAATCTCCTCCTGTGTGTTTTTTCTCCTCTGATTGTCTCATTAGTTCCACCTGAGTCTGGTTTTCTGGATCATCAGTCGCTTGTTCTCGTCTGTGCTGGACTCATAAGTTTTATTAAAGTTTGTTTAATTGTTTCTACAACCTGAGAGTCTGCCTGACGTTTTGGATAATTTTTGTGTCACTTTAGAGAAGTTTTTGTCTTTTTAGACAAGAATTGGGTCATTCTGGACAAATTTGGTTGAAGGAAAACTCAAATAATTTCCAATATGTACATTTTCTTAAAGATTCCTCTTCACTTGAGTCATTTTAAAGAATTTTTTGATAATTTTAGACTTTTTTTGTCATTTTAGAGATGCTTTTTGTCATTTTAGACAAGACCTGAATGATTTTGGACAAAATTTTGAAAATTTTTTGTCATGTTAGACAAATTTTGAGTAATTTTGGACTAAAGTTTAGTCATCTTGGACAGGTTTTGGGTCATTTTGGACAAATCTTGAGTCACTCTGGAGAAGTTCTAGTCTTTGTAGACAGTGCATTGTGGGTAAACTTTCCAGGCTCATATCAGCATGTGTGATAGGTGGTTGGTCAGAACAAGTTCTAGACAATGAAAGGAGCATTTTTACACACAGAAGATACCAGGATCATCTCATAGACATGATTCACTCTAGTGTAGGTTTGGTTGCTAAAATAAAATGGAAAAGTTGTTGAACAAAAAACAGATGTAGTCTTTAGACTGTGACACCTGGAGTGGATGTAAAACTGATCTGGTGTCAGTTTTTATCAGAACTCAAATGTCCTTTGAAGCCCTGAAAATGTCATGTGTCTATCTGCTGGACTGATGAAGTTTTTAATGGACTTTTTCCATCATTTCTGAACCTCATCACTTCATCTGGGCCCACCTCTACACACTTTAAGGGCCTTTAACTCTGAAAATAATCACAGTCTGAAGGTAAAACTTTGCTCCATTAAATCTAACACACATATTTAAAGCTGTATTGTGTGTTTATTTGTGTTGTGTTTGTGTTACCGGTGACAAAGGCCTGAGTTTTGCTGCTGTGCGTCAGAACAAAGTCATCCTGAGCATATCTGAACTTCTCTGGACCACAGGCCATGAAGACGTCGTCGTCCCCGAAGAAGTCCTGCAGACAGGTCAGCTGCACACGCGCACACACACACACACACACACACACACACACACACACACACACACACACACACACACACACACACACACACACACGCATACCGTAAACACACCCATGATGAGTTCAAGGACCGTAAGAAAGTTTAGAGTGAAACTTGACACTTTTTAAAGGTTTTGAAACCAGTAATCGTACTCAGAAGTAATCAGATTACTGTGAGGGGTCAAACTGAAGGTAAACAGAGAGAAACGTGAATTTTAATCCTGTACAGTTGCCGCGGCGACCAAACCGCCGTCCAACGGATCCGGAACTGGACTGAAGTGTGTGTGTGTGTGTGTGTGTGTGTGTGTGTGTGTGTGTGTGTGTGTGTGTGTGTGTGTGTGTGTGTGTGTGTGTGTGTGTGTGTAGTGAGAGGAGGGGGGTTTTTATTGGATAGCTGGTTGCCACGGTAACCATGCTGCAGTGTCACAGAGTTAGACGGAGGTTTCTGTCCTGCTGCACAAACTGAAAGGACCAAACAAGACACACTACTACACACACACACACACACACACACTCTGTTACCCACACACACTCTCTGTCCTTGTTGCGTTCAGTGTGAAGAGTGGGATCCAGATTAACTCAGAGGGAAACCTTCATTAAAACCTAATTTAAATCCACTGTTTAGTCCACAAGTTGATTTATAAACTGTCAGAGACACATCGTTAATTGTTAATTAATTAATAATTAATTAATTGATGAGGCTCTGCAGGTCGCTGGTGATTCTCACAGACATGAACTCAGAGTTCAGGGTTTAAATCAGGGCTGTTAAACTCATTTTAGTTCCACATTCAGCCCAGTTTGATCTCCAGAAAAATCACAGCATGAAAACCTGTAAACAACCATAACTCCTCATGGTTCCTTTGTTTTAGTGCAGAAATGTTCTCATTTAAGGAATTATATTTTTACTAAACATCAGGAACAACCTGAAATTTAAGAAGAAAATAAATTCAATTTCATCAGCATTCAGCCTCAGTTTATCATTTCCACATTACAACTTCCAGATCACAGAGTGTCGACAAAGGAACACATTTAGTCACCTGGAACTGAACCAGAGAGGATTTACTGGAGAATCAAAACAACAAAAAAAGACAAAAAAAGACAAAAAACAAGACGAAATATGACAAAAATGAGACACAAAGTGACAAAAAATGAGACAGACGACACAAAATGAAACAGAGACAAAAAATTTGACAAAAAAGTTACAAAGCAACAGAAAAATTAGACAAACGACAAAAACAATTTAAAAAAATGACAAAAGCGAGAAAGAAAATGATAAAAAAAATAGACAAATTACACAAAACAATGACCAAAGCAAAACACAGAATGACAAAAATAAGAGAAAAAACACAAGCGAGACAAGAAGGAAACACAAAATGACAAAAAACATGAGACAAAGCAAAAATTGGACAAAAAAAAGGCATATATAGACAAAGAATAAAATAAAGACAAAATATTACAAAAATGAGACATAAAACAATTTTTAAAATCATTTTGGACAAATTTGGAGTCACTTGTTGAGACGTTTTTGTCATGTCAGACACATTTTGACTAATTTTGCACCAAAGTTTAGTCAGCTTGGACATGTTTTGGGTCACTTGGGACAAATTTTGAGTCACTTTGGAGAAGTTTGTCTTTAAAAAGTGCATTCTTGGTAAACTTTCATATCAGGATGTGTGATCGGTGGTTGGTCAGAACAAGTTCTTGGTAAAAAGACGTTCATGTGGACAGATTTTCTATTAATATTATTTTTAAACAGAGGAAGTGCAGAAAGGAAAATGTTACTTTTAGTGTGAACTAAACATGAAGTAGAATCTAGAATCTAAAACTGTTTCTGTTCTCTGAAGCTGCTGCAGGAACATCAGAACAAACAGAGGCGGTGTGTGTGTCTGTGAGTGAACTCAGTGTGTGTGTGTGTATGTGTGTGTGTGTGTGTGTTTGTGAAATAATATGTGCCGGTGTGTCTGTTAGTGAACTCAGTGTGTGTGTGTGAGTGTGTAATAATGCGTGTGTGTGTGTGTGTATGCATAACAAAGTGCGTGTATTAATCTGTTCTCTGCTGCATCGGCTTTACTTCTGCGCTGTTATCAACACACTTCAAACAGTGTGTGTGTGTGTGTGTGTGTGTGTGTTATAAATAGCTGAACATGTGATAAATTTAAATCCTTAAACCCAGTTGGAGCTGATAAAGACTTCCAGGATGTTTTCAGCGAATTAACTGCAGCTCACGGTTCAAACACGTTAAACTCTCCAACTGGAAAAAATGAGGATTCTGGAACGTAACTCCCGCAATAGACGAGGGACCACTGTATTTTAGAAAGTAAGGCGGGGAAATTAGTTTAACCCTCCTGTTGTTTTCATTTACAAGGGCCAAAAAATATTGTTTCCTTGTCTGAAAAAAATCCAAAAAATCAGCAAAAAAATTCCACAAATTTCTGAAAATTTGCCAAATCTTCAGGAAGAAAATTCCAATAATTCCTTAAAAGTTTCCCTTAAAAGTTTTATTAAAAAAAAAAAAAAAAAAAAAAAATCTCCCAAATTTGGCAAAAATATTCTTGCAAATATTTTCAAAAAATGAGTAAAACTCTTCCCAAAAAAATTCTAAATATCTAAAGTGATTCCATATATATCAGTAAAACTTCTAATATTTTCTTTAAGAACATTCACATAAAAATCAACCAAAATCCAGCAAAATTCGCTGGATTTTGGTTGATTTTATTGTGAATGTTCTTAAGAAACTTTTTTTCTACTAAAAAATGTTCAAATATTTCCCAAAAATGTTGAAAATGTGGACATCAGAAGTTTCACTGTGAAAATATGTATTTTTTTCACATTTTCAAACTTTAAAACAGGTCAGTTTGACCTGCAGGACGACATGAGGGTTAATGTGAAAAACAGATGTCCTGTCTGAGGCTATGAAGTTTTAATAATCTTCTTATCTGCCTGAATAAACACTAAACAGCCCCAAGAACTTGACGTGTTGTAGAACCAGAACTCTGCTGTTAGAGTGTTTTTCCAGCATCACAGTCCAGTTTCAGGTAAGAACTCACCTGCTTTCCGTCCAGCGTGTAGAGCCTCTTCACGGCTCCAGAGTCCAGCTTTATGGCCTCGGTGATGTCGGCCAGAACCTGCTCGAAGGAATGAGCCGTCTTCTTGTTGAGGAGGATCCGGACGGCCTTCCGAGGCTTCACCCCGCTGCGGATCACCGTCACCAGCTTGGGTTTGATGAAGTCTTTGCTCTCCCGACCCTCCCGGCCCTCGGGTCTCTCTTTAGAGGCGGAGCTGCTGGTCGACACGCCCGCCGACGCCGTGGAGGTCCGGGTGGATCCGGCGGCGCCGGTACCACTGGCGGCGCCGGGCTTCCAGCTGGGAACGCTGATCTTGGTGTAGTCGACCTTCCGGTAGGGTTCATTGGAGGCGCAGACGTAGCACTCACCTGAAGGTTCACCAGAGGACAAATGTCAGGATTTAAGGACTAAACTGAATGAAGGAAGGGATTAAAGATATTTAGTTTCCCAACAAACAGTTTCTCTCAACATGAAACCATTTATGAGCCAAAAACTGTAAAACACAGCCGTCCCTGAACTCATCATCAACCAAGGCTGATGCTTAAATCATTATTTTCCATCCAAATCCTTTCATTCTTTTTAAAATTCACAAAAACACTCAAAATGACCATAAAAAGATGCAAAATCATCACAAAGAGACACAAAACCACCAAAGCTGGTGCAAAATCTGCACAAAAAAATGCAAAATCAGGACCAAAAAGATGCAAAATTAGCATTAAAAACACTCAAAATTACCATTAAAAAAAATGCAAAATCAACAAAGAAAGTTCAGAATCAGGACAAAAGGTGCAAAGATACCACAAAAAACACTGAATAACCCCAGAAAGACACAAAATGATCATTTATGAGCTAGAAACTGCAAAACACAGAGCCGTCCCTGAACTCATCATCACCCAAACCTGATCCATAAATCATTATTTTCCATCCAGATCCTTTCATTCTACTTCAAATTCTCTGATTAGAAGCTCATTGTTCAGTTAAAGTCTCTCCAGCAGATTTCAGCCAATCACAGCAGCCTGCAGCCATCATCCTGTTCTACCTTATATGGTTAAAAATGGCTGACTTCCACCTTCCCTCACGATCCCTCCTCCAAACACACCTTTCTGTTTGTGTTAAATTACACCGATGCCATCAGAAGCTCTTTCCTCTGTTCCATCGTGTTCTCGTCCTCCTCTTCCTGTGCAGGTTCACCTCGTCTAAACACCTTTACTTTCACTTTCATTTTAACCTTCAAACCAGCCGGACGCATCGCTCTGGGTTTTATTCAAATACATCCATGAAATAATAATGACACGACAATATCTGCTGTAAAATCAACACACAAAAAAAAAAACACAAAATCACAACAGAAAGATGTAAAATCAGCACAAATAGATTTTTAACCACCAAAATAAGGTGCAGAATCAGCACAAAAAGATGCTAAATCACCCGTTAATACTGCTCTATTTCAGAAATCATGTGAACATGTGCAGCTGCTCCCAGTCTGTTCTCATCAAAGACACTAAAAAAAGACACTAAACCAGCCGGACACGCTGCTGTGGGTTTTTATCTATATACTAAATATGAAAACGCTGTATGCAAAACTGCCACAAAAAGATGCAAAACCACCAGTTAATATTGTTCTATTTTCATGAATATCATGTGAATATGTGCAGCTGATCTGCTCAGTCTGTTATCACTTCAGTAAATAGGACAAAAAGTGCAAAGACACCCCCAAAAAAAACCCAAATCCCCACAAAAACACTTAAAATTACCATAGAATGATGCAAAACCACCAAAACTGGATCAGAATCAATGAAAAGGGTTGCAAAATCACCACAAAAAGATACAAAATTAGCATAAAGACACTCAAAATTACCATTAAAAGATGTAAAACCACCAAAGAAAGTTCAGAATCACCACAAAAAAAATGCAAAAATCACCACAAAAGGTTCAAAACCGCCAGTTAATATTGTTCTATTTACATAAATCATGTGAATATGTGCAGCTGATCTGCTCATTCTGTTGTCACTTCAGTAAATACTGCAAAAGGGGCAAAGATACCACAAAAATACTCAAAATTACCATTAAAAATTACAAAACCACCACAGACGTGGAGTCATGACACATCACCATAAAAAGATGCAAAATCAACACAAAGACAACACTCCAACAAAGAGATGCAGTATTTACACGAAAACACTCAAAATTACCATTAAAAGTGGCAACATCACCACGAGACAGAAAACCACCAAAAATGGCGATGAATCAACAAAAAAGAAGCAAAATCACCAGAAAAAGATGCAAAGTTAACATAAAAACACTCAAAATTCCCATTAAAAAAATGCCAAACCACCAGAGGAAGTTCAGAATCACCACAAAAAGGTGTAAAATCACCAGCTAATATTGCTCTATTTCAGAAATCATGTGAATATGTGCAGCTGATCTGCTCCCAGTCTGTTACCACTTCACTAAATATTACAAAAGGTGCAAAGATACCACAAAAAGACACAAAATCCCCACAAAAGCATGCAAATAATCACAAAAACACTTAAAATTATCATTAAAAGATGCTAAACCCCCAGCTGATTGTAGTATTTTCATAGCTCCTCTGTTTATGCTGCTGCTGTCAGTCTGCTCTCATCTCTTCAGTATTAAATAACTGATTTCCAGAGGTTTAATCTGCTGCAGCTGTTTCTGGAGTCACTCAGAGGAACATTTAGTTCACCCGCTGATCAGATTCTGCTGC
Source organism: Amphiprion ocellaris (assembly GCF_022539595.1). Classification (NCBI taxonomy): domain Eukaryota; kingdom Metazoa; phylum Chordata; class Actinopteri; family Pomacentridae; genus Amphiprion; species Amphiprion ocellaris. Next base: position 1,759,693 of record NC_072788.1, read on the forward strand.
GATCAATCGATCGGTTGAGCTGATTGATGAGTTTCCTCCTCAGACTCTAATCTGTCGGCAGCGTCATTCGACTTTAAGTGTCTCGGAGTGGAGCGTCCGTCCGTTAGAGCGTCTCTGACAGCTTCCTGCTCATTAACGGACTTTAGAGCAGATCAATACTGATGATGAGTGGTTCTAACTGAGGACAGGATCAGCTGATGTCAGACAAACCAACCAGGATAATCAGAATATTTCTATTATTTATCAGATTTATAGATATAAACCTTCTTTAATAGTCTGTAGCTGCTGGATGGTTTGGTTGATCATCAATCAGTGACTCTGTATTGATTATTTACCAGTTATTGTGTTGCTGATGGACACAGGAATAAATAATGCAGGATGATTGTAAAACGAAGGACAGACTGATGGATGGACGGATGGACAGCGTCTATTATTCATTTATTCCTGCGTCCATTTCTAGAGACGTTCTAATGTTTTCTAAAGAGGACTAGAGGATGGAAATAGATCTCCACTGACTGATTTAATGAAGAAAAATGGTCGGGAAGCTGGTCGGCTGGTCTCCATAAAGATCCAAGATTCTGTGTAGCTTCACTTAATGTCACGCTATTCTAATCTGTGGGCCCTCAAGTAATTAGATTACTTCTAACAGTGTTGTCTCTGTTTGGATGGTTCTTCTTCCAGCTTCTGCAGACCAGGAGTCGTCTTTTCAACCATTATTTTGGTTTAGACGCAGACATTCATGGTTCCATCTAGAAATGTCATCAACACCTTTTACACTTATCATACTTCCACCTCCGTGCTTCACTGTCAGGACTATGCATCCACTGTGGTCGTCCTGGTCAGGTTCAAACATGTCCGAAATGACTCAAAATTTGCCCAGATTGATTTCAAAACTGTCAGAATGACTCAAAAATGTCCACAACGACTAAAAATGCGTCCATTATTTGAAACTTCTACAAAATGACCCAGAATTGTTCCCAAATAACTTGAAACATGTCCTAAATTACTCAAAATTTGTCAGAAATGATTTGAAGCTTGTCCTTAGTTGAACGATCAAATCTGTTGAAGCAGTTCATGGAGTTTAAGGCGCCTAGCTTAGCTTAGCTTAGCTTAGCTTAGCTTAGCATGAGGACTGGATTCAGATCATCATACACAGTCAGATCTACTTCCTGTGTCTGCACTGGAGAATGGTCTGACTGCACCTCATTCTGCTATAGGGGGATGCAACCGTTATGGGCGGAGCTAAGCCCAGGATGTAGTGATCGTGCCCCTGGAACTTGGAAAACTGTCATTAAAATGGATAATTCAACAAAAGTACCGGCACCAAGTACAGGAAACAGCTGTGGTACTAGTTGTGTGACTAAAAGCAGTTAGCGTAGCAGTTAGCATAGCAGCTAGCAGTGGGGCTTACCTTCCACCAGCTCGTCCATGCTGCTGATCTTCCGGCTGCCGTCGATGGTGTAGATGGTCCGGACACCTTGAGGCAGGTGCAGGTTGTCGGCCAGCGATCGGGTCAGCTCCATCAGCAGGGCGTCGTAGGAACGGAACCGGTCGCTGGACACGGCGTAAACCAGGCCTTTAAAGTACCGGTCCCCGTTGCGGTAGAAGCGGACCTTCTTGGCCCGTTTCTCCGAGGTGAGGGCCTGCAGAGTTCGGGTCCGGTAGTAGCTGCAGTTGGCGCTGTGGGCCGGACTGGGAACCAGGCTGCTGCCCCTGGAGCTGGGACCAGAACCCCCACCGATGCTACCGGTGGAGTCATCCCTCTTGGTCCTGGTGGAGCGGCCTCGCCGGACCTTGTCACGTTCGTCGAAATGCTCCAATTCGAGGCTCTTACTCAGAGACATGGTGGTTGTTGGAGTTCAGACTTTTACAGAAGATTCATCCCGGTAACGAGGTCCAGACGGGTTCTGGTCTGTTCAATCCTTAAAATGAAGACTTCCCTTGGACCCAATGGGAGGTTGTTGGACCAGAACCAGATTATTTTACAGTCTGATTAAAGTACAGGGCAGTAGACTGTTAAAATGGAAGCTTCCATAGAAGTCCCCAACAGAACCAGGACAGGTGAAGTCCAGATCAGAGCAGCTCGTTGTAAATCTACAAAGAGAACCGAGATCCGGCTGATGTTCTGGTCCAGGTCTCAGCTGAGCCTCCTGGATTACGGTGGTGTCCCTGCAGTAACCTTCAGCTCCCTGACTGGACCTGAAACAGGATCAGAATCATTAATCCTCCTGGTTCCGTCCTCCTCAGCATCCCTCCATCACATGCTGCAGGATTTCTGTGGATCAGCAGCAGCTTTACATGTGATTAAAGAACGACGGAACCGGATGTAAAACCAGAACCGCACATCTTACTGACCGGTATTCTGCTGCAGAGATCAGCTGCTCGGTACAAACCTGCCACTAATCGTCCATCTCTCCGCCCAGACAGGCTCCGCCGCTCAGGGAGGCTCCTACCGGGAATGCCGCCGAACCGGTCTGTCGCTGCGGAGCCTCTTCTCTGGTGTGTGTCCGAGGATCCGGAGGCTCCAGGCGGGCCGAGCCGAGCCGGGCCTGGCCGCTCCGTTAACCGGGATAGAGGGAGGCGGCGGCAGCTACACCGGCGGAGGACCGGGATGCACCGAGAGAAGCAGCATGGCCGCTGCTGCAGAGAGCACCGGAGGAACGTCTCCTCCCGCCGTGCGTGCTGCGTCCCTCCGCCTCCTCGCTGCTTTGTCTGAACCGGCTCAGCTGCAGATCTATTGTCTGTCAGCTTCTGACGGACTGATCCTCCAGCTGCAGTTAGATATACAATCACATAAGTCATTATTACACTAATATTAAATAATAATTAGTCACTAATAAAAAACACTCATGCATTAAGGTTTTTGAATAGATTAAGAAACTGAAATCTTTCCACTGGGATCATCAGAAACCCACTTTTAGTTTTAAAAATATGAAATGGGCCAATTAGTGAAATAAAAATACATATGAAGAGTGTATTAATAATGTCACCTTTTGCTAAAAGGATGAGTCTTAGTGTTACATATTTGGTTCTTTGTTGGGTTCTTTGGGTTCCATCCTCAAGCTTCTGGTTCATCTTTGACTCCTCTGAACAGAACAGATGCAGTTTGTTGATGGGTTTAAGTCTGAACTTTGGGTAGACCGATATATAAACCTTCATTTTATCTTGATGGAACCATTTCTTTACCACTTTTAACGTTGGTTTTGGGTCCTTGTCTTGCTGAAATACCCAACTGTGTCCAAGTTAAACCTTTTTCCTGATGATTTTAGTTTTTTTCTTCATTATTCCATTTACTTGATGTAAAACTTCAGTTCCACAGAGCATGATACTACCTCCACCATGCTTGATGGTAGGATTAGTGTTCTTAGAGTTAAAGGCCCAGCTATGACTGCAACAGCTGAATATTAATAATAATAATTAAATATGAATATATCTTACGAAAGCTTACAAAGTGCAGTGATTCGGAAGCGCTAAATAAATGATAATAAATGTGTAAAATAGTCTAAGTAATAAATAATTCTACTGCATGTGAGACTTGATGAATATTTGATGAATTGATGCTGAATGTGGCTGCAGATATCAACCTTATCTACATTTTAATGTACATTTTACTTTTAAAATGACAGAAAACAGACATTTTTATGTCTTTGGGGTCGTTTTACTTCATTTTCGTTGCATCTCAGTGGTTGTTTTGGGTCAGAAATTTGGGCTTTTTGCTTCTCTTTGAGCTAATTTTTTGTACTATTGTATTTATTTTGTGTCTTTGTTCTTTCATTATATTACATTAATACAGATTTATGATCAAACAGCAGCTGCAGTAATGAAACCAAATAAAACTAAACATTTTTAAGTGGCTGCAGGTGGATCTGAACTCACAAACAAGCTCCTGATAGAACCACAACAAAGAGAGAAATCTTGATTAAGTTTGTATAATATTAAGAAACACTTGGTTTATGTCATGTATTTGTTTTCTACATGCAGAAATTTTACTCTTATGTTGTTTTATGTGGAGTTTTTGATCATTTAAAGGTGAAACTGATTCATAAAATACATTTAAAATCAACAGGAGCTGAACTAAAGTGCGGTACAGTTAAAATGTGAGATCATAAAATGTTTATCGAGGTAATAAAAGCTGATGAGTGAAGTGAGAACCTCATTAAACACAATCTGCTGTCACATCTCGTCTGTCCTCTGATGTGTCTCTTTGTGTCAGAGGATGAAGACGGAGGTGACAGCTGGACACCAGGAGGACGAAGCGTCGCCTCCACAGCCAGAAAACCAGTGAAGCGGACGCACAACAAGGTGCTGCACACACACACACACACACACATAAAGCAAATAAAGTAAAATGACAACAATGGCCCACAAAAATGATGGGAAAGACATAAAAACTGACTACAAGGGACAAAATGAACACAAATGGGTGCAAAATCAGTGCAAACGGAGACAAAGAAACAGAAAATATATTTTAAAAATTACAAATTAAAATTAAAATAAGATGCAAATTGTCTACAAATGCATGTGAAATGACCTCAAAGACACACAGTGACCAAAAAGAGGTTAAAACTGACTAAAAGACACACAAAATGAGCACAAGTGCAAAACCAATGCAACCACAGACAAAACCACAACAAAGAGACAGAAAACATCCAGAAAAAGACAAATACCAATAAAAATATGATGCAAACTGACCACAAATACATGCAAAATGACTACAAAGACACACAAAGTGACCAAAAAGAGGTTAAAACTGACTAAAAAAACACTCAAAATGAATACAAACAGATGCAGCATGGCTTCAGAATACCACAACCAATACAAGAGACCAAAAATGAACAAAAACACATGGAAAACTATGCTAAACAGACAAAGCAACAGCAGAGAGACGCAAAAGGACCATAAAAAGACTGAAAATAACCACATAGAGACACAACAGGGGCACAAAGAAGCACAAACCAACAAAAAAGTGAAGCAAACTGACCAAAAATGTATATAAAATGACCACAAAGACACACAGAGTGACCAAAAAGAGGTTAAAACTAACTATAAGACACGCAAAATGAACACAAACAAGTGCAAAACCAATGCAACCACAGACAAAACCACAACAAAGAGACAGAAAACATCCAGAAAAAGACAAATACCAATAAAAATATGACGCAAACTGACCACAAATGCATGTAAAATGACCACAAAACACAGTGACCAAAAAGAGGTTAAAACTGACTAAAAGACGACAAAAATGAACATAAACAAGTGCAAAACCAATGCAAACACACACAAAACCACAGCAAAGAGACAGAAAACATCCAGAAAAAGACAAATACCAATAAAAATATGATGCAAACTGACCACAAATAAATGTAAAATGACTACAAAGACACACAAAGTGACCAAAAAGAGGTTAAAGTTGACTAAAATACACACAAAATAAACACAAATAGATGCAACACAATGGCAAAGGGACTCAGAACAAATGCAGGAGACCAAAAATAATATAAGACACAAAATTAACACAAACACATGCAAAACTATTGTATATAGAAACAAAACAACAGCAAAGACACACAAAAGGACAACAAAGAGAAAAAAATCTAACAAAATCCGATGCAAACTGACAACCAATAAGTGTAAAATGACCTGAAAGACACACACAATGACCAGAAAACTGTTAAAACTGACAAAAAGACACATAAAATGAACACAAACAGATGCTAAAACAACCACTAGGGGGCTCTGAAGGACTGCAAAGACAGACAAACAAAAATACTCAAAAGGACCAAGAAGAGATGCAAAATAATCACAAAAAGACTCAGAACGACTGTAGGAGCCAAAAGAGCAATATAAAAAACACAAAATGAACACAAACCAATAAAAAATGACCACAAATAAGTGTACAATGGCTGTAGACACACAAAATGAGAAAAAAAGATTAAAACTGACTAAAAGACGCACAAAATGAACACAAATAGATGAAAAATTATCGTATAAAGACAAAACAACAGCAGAGATACACAAAAGGACTACAAAGAGAAAAAAAATCTGATGCAAACTGACGACCAGTAAATGTAAAACGACCACAAAGACACACAAAAGGACCAAAAACACATGCAAAACAATGGACAAGAGACTCAGACTGACTGCAGGAGTCAGAAACAACATAAAAAATAAACACAAAATGAACACAAACCCACAAAAATAGTGCAAAATAAGAGTGAAATGACTGCAGAGACACACAAAATGAACATGCAGAGTTTAATGCTGATTAAAAGACACACAAAATGAACGCAAATGGATGAAAAACTATCATATAGAGACAAAACAACAACACAAAAGGACTAAAATCAACAAAAAAGACACAAACTGACCACAAAGAGACTACAAAACACACAATATGAACACAAATAGATGTAAAACCACCCTAAAACAACAGCACAAAACGACCAGAAAGATGAAAGAGATTAAAACTGTGTTGTGTTGCTTTATTGTGAGTCAGAACGAAGAATAAAGTCAAGCTCAAGGACACTTCAGAAACACATTTATCAAAAGTACATCTGACATCAAAATACACATTTCAAACATTTACATCTGTTCAATCAGACCACAGTTTGTCTTTGAGTCTCTCTGTCTTTATTTTCACACCCAGAGCAGGAAGTCCAGATGTGTTTCTGGCTTTAATCGGAGCGTCTCATTGGCCGGCCGGATGTGGAGGCGGGGTGTCGCCGTCGTCCTCCCAGGACGGAGACGTGAAGCCTGCAGGGGCGGAGATGGAGTGGGGTGCAGGGGTGTGGCCTAAGCCCTGGTACCGCCCACTGGAGGAGGGGGAGGAGGGCATGGAGGTGGTCGCCGCGGTGACAGGGTCCTGGGAGGAGGCGGTGAGGAGGCCGGTGTGTTCGGTGTGTTCGGGTCGAGCAGCGGCGCCGAAGTACATCTTGTTGGGTCGACCGAGGAAGGTTCGACCTGAAGAGGAATTTAAAAATAGTTAACATACAGCAGGAACCGAGTCTGGTAGGTAGACTGTTGGGTAGGAAGACTGGTAGATAGGACTGTAGATAGGTAGGTAGGTAGGTCAGAAGACTGGTTGGTAGGTAGGTAAGTTGGTAGGAAGGTAGGAAGGAAGATTGGTAGGTAGGTCGGTAGGTAGATTGGGTAGGTAGGTAGGTAGATTGAGTCAGTAGGTAGGAAAAGTAGGTAGGTTGGGTGGGTAGGTAGGAATATAGGTAGATAGGTTGGGTTGGTAGGCAGGTAGGTAGGTAGGTAGAAGATGATTCTGAGAGACACTAAACTAGATAAATTAAGTTTTCTTCACCTTCAGTTCTTGTCCTCTACCGACTAAACTCACAGCTTAGAGGACAAAATACAGTTCAAAATAAATCATCAACAAAACCATGAAAAAGCCTAAAACTACTGAAAAATTGAGAAATGTCACTGGACCGACTTAGTTTATTAAATGTTGGTCAACTTAAAAACCTGTGTTCATAATTATGATCATGAAGTACATTACACTGAAATAGTTCTTTAAAATTAAGTGTAAATACTGTCTGGAACAACTTAATTTTAACGCCTAACTAACTTAAAGATTTGCGTTCATGTTACTGACCATTAAAACAATTAAAAATACGTTTAAAAAAAAGCTAATTCTGCTAACTCAGTGGAGTTTGCTGATTGAACTTAATGTCATTAGAAGTTGTCTGAACTCAAACAGATTAATGCAAACTGGTGTGCTAGATTTTTTTTTTTTTTTTTAACCCAAACATTTTATTTTAGAACTGAGTCGTAACTATTAAAGTATTTGAAATAACTCTAAGAGCGAACAAGCTCACATTACCAATTCATGATGAGTTTAACCCTTGAAACTGCACATTTTATATTTAAAGAAACAAAATAATTAACACCCTTAATTAACCACACCTGTGGACACTTGGAAACATGTTGCTGATTCCATGATTTTTTTTAGTTTTATTGATAATCAAATATTTTTTTCCTGCTTTCTGTCATTGTAACTATATCATACTGACAGAAGACATTTCTGAGAGTGAACAGACTAATTGTTCTTTCCTAATTAGTTAATGGATAATCTGACACTCACCAACATGGCGAACCTGCTCTGTGACATCAGCTCTGATGTCAGAAAAATCCCACATGGCCAGAAAACTGTCGAAGCATGACCCCTCCTCTGCTTCCTGATTGGACGTGAAAAAAGCCAAAAAAACAACTACGTTAATATACTTTATCATAGACAGGTAGGTAGGTAGGTCGACTGTAGGTAGGTAGCAAGACAGGTTGGTTGGTTAATGGTAGGTAGGTACATGGGTAGGAAGACTGGTTGATAGGTTAATGGTAGGTTGGGTAAGTAGGTAGATAGACTGATAGGTAGGTAGGTAAGTAGGTAGGTAGGCAGATAACATAGATTAGACAGAGTTACCTGTACGTAGGGCTTGTAGGTGAAGGTATAATGGTGAGCAATGGCAGCCAGGAACATCTCTATGCAGATGATGAAGTCCTGTTGGTTAAAAAATCAGTTAATGAGTGAAAATTAATTCAGTATAAATAAACCAATGGGATCCTCTCACTGACCAAAAAACACAAAAAAACAACAACTACAGTTTGATGAACAGCACTCCATGACATTTCAATTTTGATAATCTGGTTCCATAACCAAGTATGAAAAGAATTTTCTGTGTCTAAAAATGTGAATATTTACCAAAACCTGAATAAATCATTGTCTGTATAAAGTAGATGGAGGTAGGCTGAAATGTCTGAAGAGTGAAGCTTTGAACCTGCATTCTGTCCACCAGCCAGCAGGGGGCGACTCCCCTGCTTGATAGGAGTAGTCTGATTATGTAGAAGTCTGAGGAAATTAGTCATTTTTTCTCACTTGTTTTGTTACCTCAGTAAACATTTAAACTTAATCTGTAGTTTTAAGTCTCCTTCAGCACAGCTTGATGGTCATTTAGTAAATTTTAGTAAATATTTAGGAAAATAGATTATAGAGCTGAGTATGCTTTATAGTGGAGTCACCATCAAAAAAAAAACAAAAAACAAGCTGGCTAAGATGACGTCAAGGTTCAGACATTAATTTTTTATAAACAACTTTTGCTTTGAAGGTCCACAACAGCATAATATGAGTCAACATTATGGTCTGTTGGTTTCTGAATGTACCTGTAGTCCAGTGGCCACAGCCTCCACACTGTCCCAGTCCCAGGTGTGTTTGTCCGAGATCACACCCACCTTCACCAGGAACGCTATGAACACCGCCTGCCTGAGGAGGAAGTCAGAACATCAGTCACACGTTTCAAACCAGTTAGCAGCATTCAGAGCTTGTCTGAGAGTCTTTTAGATCCTCCTCTGATAGTGTTCAGCTCTGGTTCTATCAGTTTGTTCTGTTTCATCCTCAGATTGAACAGTGATGATGTGTAATCTTGGTATCTAAGATTTAGTCTTTAGATTGACACCTGAAGAGGAAGTAAAACTGATTTGGTTGTAGTTTTTACCAGAACTCAAATGTGTTTTTCATCCTAAAATGTCATGTCTATCTGCTGGACTGATGAAGTTCTGAAGCTCAGAAATGATGGAAAAAGTTCTTTAAAAAGTGATAAATCTGGACCCACCTCCAGGTATTTCAAGGACTTGGAACTCTGAAAGTATTCAAGTATGAAGGTAAAACTTTGCATGTTTTCATTAGTTATACAAACCAACTGATTCTGAAGGTTCCAGTCTTACCAGAATGAGACGAACACAACCAGTTTGACGCAGAGGAATTTGCCCACAGGCCTGATGGGAGTTAACTCCTCCTTCAGAGCTCGATAAAGCAGAACCAGACAGTACATGGCAAACTGTGGACGGACAGGAAGGAAACTGAAGTCAGTAGACGTTAGACTAACTGGTAAAAGTAACTTCTTCTTGAGTGAATGTGGTTCAGGCTGAGTTTGAGGTCACTTCCTGTTGTGTGTTTACCAGCTGTGAGATGTTGTTGATGATGACCAGGTAGGACCAGGCATTCCTGAAGCTGAAGTTAGCTTCATCATAAACTCCACACAGCTGACAGATGCTGCAGACACACGAGTGGGGAACATCAAGGGGATGTTACCGCGGTTACAGAGGTAAATTTACAGTGCCGCTATCATGGTTACAGTAGGATACTTACAGTGCTATCACCGTGGTTACGGGCCGGACCACGGTGTACTGTAGGACTCCCAGTTTACACCTGAACAGCAGCACCCTGAGGGAGACACAGAGGTGGGTTATTGTTGGTTATCATTGGTTGTCGTTGGATATCACTGGTTATTGTTGGCTATCGGTGTTTGTCTGTGGTTATCTCTGGTTATAACTACTCATTATTGGTATAATTGGTCTTCACTGTTTTTCATTGGATATCATGGGTTTTCATTCGCTATCAGTGGTTACCAGTGGCTATCATTGGTTATCAGTGGTTATAATTAGTTATTATTGGTCATCATTGCTTCTCACTGGTATCATTGGTTTGTTAATGTTGGTTTTCATTGGTTAATCATTGGTTATTATTGGTATCACTGGTTATTATTGATGTCATCGGTTATCATTGGTTATCTGTGTTTTTCATTGGTTATTGTTGGTTAATCATTGGTTATTATTGATATCGTTGGTTTTCGTTGGTTATCAGTGTTTTATTATAATTAGTTATTATTAGTTGTCATTGCTTATCACTGGTAATCGTTGGTTAGTTGTTGTTGGTTATCATTGGTTATTATTGGTTATCTGTCTTTTTCATCAATTATCATTGGTTATCAGTGGTTATTATTGGTATCATTGGTTATTATTTGTCATTGGTTATCATTGGTTATCTGTGGCTATCAGTGGTTATCTGTGTTTTTCCATTGCTATCATTGGTTATTTATTGTTGGTTAATCATTGGTTATTATTGATATCATTGATTATCGTTGGTTATCATTAGTTTTCATTGGTTATTGTTGGTTATCATTGGTTAATCATTGGTTATTATTAGTATCTGTGGCTATCATTAGTTATCAGTGGTTATCATTGGTTATCTGTGTTTTTCCATTGCTATCATTCGTTATCATTGGTTAGTTATTGTTGGTTAATCACTGATTATCGTTGGTTATTATTGCTTATAATTGGCCGGTGCTGCCCCCCCCCCCCCCCCCCCCCCCCATGTCGCCCTGCTCTTACTCTCCCATCGGCCAGGGGGGGCAGCAGCAGAGCGGGGGAAGATGGGGCTGCTGCTGCTGCACCTCCAGCATCATGACCAGACTGGGATACTGGTTGCTGAGGAAGTTGAGCAGGAACACCAGGAAGTTGTAGATGACGTAGGCCTCGTAGCACTCCCTGCAGGTGTCCACGTAGATGGCCAGGCTGGGGTAGCGCAGAGCCAGCCACTGAGAGGACCAGAGAACACATTCAGCTCAGATGACGGGAGGTCATTAGATGGAAACAGGAATAATCACGGTGTGTTTAATGACTCACACTGTCCAGACTGTAGATCGGAACCATCCACAGTATCCTGGAGAAAAGACAGAGGGTTATAGGACTCACCTGGTTGTGTGTTTGTGTTTATGTTGGCGTACAGCAGGTGTGTTTACCTGATGATGGGTTTCTGCAGCTCCGGCTGGGTGTAGTGGACCATGTGCTGCAGGATGCCCCACAGAGAGATGGGTATGGTGAGGAACACAAACACGCCGGCGATGAACCAGGCTTTACTGTGAGTCCCCACCTGAACATAGAACATAGAGCAGCATAAAGATCTGCTGTTTCTGCTCAGCGTTCTGTCTCTGCTGCAGCAGAACGAGGAGGAACCTTGTCTTTCTGAAGCTCCCAGATGCAGAGCGGCAGAACGGCCACCAGCAGCAGAGCGTACAGAACCAGAACCAGAGGACGGATCCACCTCCTCCACTCTGCACAGGAACACGGCATGACGGCGGCTTCACCCTGAGCTCCGACTACAGGTTCATCCTGAACGCCAGAGGACAGGTGGAGTTACACAGCAGCAGTCCTTATTCATGCTTTTTATTCATTCTGATCAGCAAAATGCACATAAATCTGAATATGAAACTGATTTTATTCATTCTGTTAAGCAAAATATACATAAATCTGAATATAAAACTGGTTTTATTCTGACCTGTATAAGATAACTTTGAAATGAGTGATTCTGCAAAGTTATATTCTGTTAGAGGAACCTGCTGAGATGTTGTGGTGTGAAATGTTGCAGAATTTTTAAAACAAGACATGAAAAACACATGTCTAAAGAATTAAATAAATTAGCTAAAGAAATTAATTTAAGTTCTTTAAAAAATCAAATATGTGAGTTAAATATGTTAAATATTTATTAAAAATTAGATAAATGATCTAAAATATGGCACAAAAATTGAGACAAAAAAAATTATACAATAAAAAATAGATCAAGATTAAAAGTAAAAATAATGAGAAACAGTAATAAATACTGGCAAAAGGTCCAAAGTTTAGGATTAAAATGTGGCAAAATTTTAAAATTATGACATAAAAATGTTAAAAAATATGAAATAAAAAAGTCTTAATTGTGGCATGAATTGATCACATTAAAAACATTATGCAATTAAACACACAACGTGAAGTAAACATTAAAATTGTATTTTTTAAGTTATAAACTAATTAAGTTAAAAAAATACGAATTGCAAGATTAAAAAAGAGACCAAGATTTTCAAAAAAATAAGAGATAAGTGATTTTAAAAGTATTTAAAATTAGAGATGAAAATGTGGTAAACATTTAGAATTATGAGGAAAAAATATGAGTTAAAAAATCAAAAATATGACATAAATTGAGAAAAAAATATGAACTGAGATTTTTTAGAAATGAGGTGAAGATTTTCAAAAAGTAAAAACACAAACTGCGATGTTAAAAAAAGAGACCAAGATTTAAAAAGAAATGTAAGATAAGTAATTTTAAAAATACTTAAAATTTGAGATGAAATGTGGTAAACATTTAGAATTATGAGGAAAAAATATAAGTTCTAAAAATCTAAAATATGACATAAATTAAGAAAAAATAAACAGTGAAATTTTTTAAAAAAAGATAAATTAATTAAAAAAAATCTAAATCAAACAACTTTAATTAGGCTCTAACTGTCAGTGAGACTAATTTCTAAATCCAGCTCTAAAATTCACCTAAACTGAACTTTGTGGTAAAAATCAGTTTCATAAAATTTTTGTTATTAACATAAACACGCCATCTGAACAGCTGGTTGTTCCATTAAAACATCTGGATGGATGAAAAATGAAGCTGCTGTAAATTTAACCTGTGAAATTAAACATTAAACACTCAGAAACCTGTAAACAAACGTGAAGCTTCTCCTGAATATTAATATTTAAAACTAAATCATGACAACAACAATCAGAGACACTTCCTGTTTCTGAAAACATCTGAAATAAATAAAACTCATAAATAACCGGAGAGAAGAAGAAGAAGCAGCTGCAGATTCTCTCAGAGCGACTCTCGGCCTGTTTCTATCTTCAGACCTGCTGCTGTTACCAGGCAACGCATCCTCCTCCTCCACCAGACCGGACCGAACCGGACCGGACCGGGTCTCCGCTCGTCTGATACCGGTAGAGCCGTCCGATCAGCGGACTGATGGATCGATCACCCTCCGGTAAGGTGGAGGCTGCGGCTGCTGTCCGTTTGTCCTGCCGTTATCGATACCGTTAGCTCATACGTCACCGCGATGACGCTCCGCCACAGTCACGTGATGCGCAGAAAAGCGGCGCAGACACACCAAAAAGTAAACACTCGTCTTGATTTAAGAATTTAAAAACAAAAAAAAAAAAAAGATCTGCCACTGAGAGAAACATATAAGTTTTTTGTTTTTCAAAAATAACGGGGTCAGAATAATAGAAAAAATTAAAGATAAATAAAAATAAAAAATTGTGTCAGAATAATAAAAAATATTAAAGATAAATAAAAATAAAAATACGGTCAGAATAATAAAAAAAGATAAATAAAAATAAAAAAGTGTCAGAATAATAAAAAAAGATTAAAGATAAATAAAAATAAAAATACAGTCAGAATACTAAAAAAAGTTAAAGATAAATGAAAATAGATACAATCAGAATAAAAATAAATAAATAAAAAAAATGAAGAATTATTAGGCAAAAATAAAATTTCTGGGGTTAAAATTATGATATTAAAAATAAAACATTAGATGTTAAATTAAGTGGTAACATTTAAAAATTCAAAATAATGAAAGTAAAAATATGCAATCAAAGTCCGAATTAACAAATAATAAAAAACAACATTTTAGTTTAATAGACCAATGAAAATCTAATTCATGTATTAACTAGTCATTATCAAATTAAAGTGTCATTTAAAGAGTCGAAAGTATGTGTTAAAAAAATTATTATAACAGATATGAAGCATAAAAATTCTGCTTTAAAAAGTGTTTTTAAAAAATTATAAATTGCAGATTCAATTTCTGATTGAAAAATTCCCAATTATGAGGTAAAAACTCATAAGATAAATATGAACTGATGATGTTGACTTTAGATGAACTCTGAGTTCTGCTGCAGAATCTTCATCTGGGAAACACATGGCTGAGTTTGTACTGCAGCTTTTAATTAGTGGAAAACTAATGAAGACACAAAGAAAACCTCAGCAGTTAGAGAATCTTGTTTTATTGAGAAATATACATTTAATTAAATACAATAAATCAGCTGAAAGTCAGAGAAACGACAGAAAACTGCTTCATTTTCTGAATATATCTGAATCCACTGAAACTTTTAACACATAAAACATGGAAATAAATACAATAAGTGACCCGAAGTTAAAACTCTCTAATTGGACCACAGCTCCAGTTCAACCAATCAGGTTCCTCCACACTGAACTGGTTCTGTTTCAGTCTCTGGACTCACCATGGACGGACCACAAAGAACATTTGTGGTTGTTTTTGGCCCCAGTTTGGTCATTTTGTGTCTCACGTGTGTCTTTTTTTGTCTCTTATTTTCCAATTTGTGTCTCTTAGTTGCCATTTTATATCTCTTTGTGATCATTCTGTTGATCCCGTCTCTTTTTGTCTTCCACATTTGGACTGTTTTCCACTTTTTCATGGTTGTTTTGAGTTTCTTTGCTTCTCTTTGTGGTTGTTTAAAGTTAATTTTAGTTGTTTTGTGTCTCATTTTGGTCATTTTATATCTCTGTGCAGCTCTTTGTGTTTTTGAGGTCATTTCGTGTCGCATTTGTGTTATTTTGTCTCTGATTTTGTTTCTTTGTGGTTGTTTGCACTGAGATTTCAATAACTTTGTGTCTCATTTTGGTTGTTTTACAAGTTCTCATGGTCATTTTGTGTCTCTTAGTTGCCATTTTGTGTCTCTTTGTTGCCGTTTTTGTCGCCATTTTGTGTCTCTTAGTTGCCATTTGGTGTCTCTTTGTTGCCATTTTTTGTCTATTAGTTGCCATTTTATGTGTCTTAGTTGCCATTTTGAGTCTCTTTGTTGCCATTTGATTTCTCTTTGTTGCCATTTTTTGTCTCAGTTGCCATTTTGTGTGTCTTAGTTGCCATTTTGAGTGTCTTTGTTGCCATTTTGTGTGTCTTTGTTGCCATATTTTGTCTCTTTGTGATCATTGTGTTGATCTCATGTCTTTTTGTCATCCACATTATATCTTTTTTGGACTATTTTCCACCTTTTCATGGTTGTTTTGTGTTTCTTTGGTTCTTTTTGTGATTGTTTAAAGTTAATTTCTGTTGTTTTGTGTCTCATTCTGGACATTTTACATATCTGTGCAGCTCTTCTTTGTGCATTTGTGTTATTTTATGTCTGGTTCTGTCTCTTTGTGGTTGTTTGCACTGAAATTTCAAGCGTTTGGTGTCTCATTTTGATTATTTTACAAGTTCTCATGGTCATTTTGTGCCTCATTTGTATATTTTTTGTCTCTTAGTCGCCATTTTGTGTCTTTTTGTGTCTCAGTCCTCATTTTGTGTCTCGTTGTCGTCATTGTGTGTCTGTTTGTGGTCGTTTTGTCTCTCTGTCTGGGATAAACTTCAGTATATTTGTGTTGTTCATTGAGCTGTCCATGGTGGCCACATAAATATGTCTTTATTCAGTGACTTCTGACCCAAACAGAGTGATTGTTTCACACATCGGACGTGAACCTGTGATAAAAGTTGAACATTTGTCCAGAATAAATACAGTATAATACAGGCTAAATGGTGCAGACTAAGTCCTGGAGCTGCTCAGTGTTCGGTGTGTTTGTACTGTAGACTGGTTCCAAGGTGGAGGGGAAGAAGACTGTTGGACAGAGAACCAGAATAACACCAGCAGCACAGACAAGACTGACGGACAGACAGACAAACACACAGACAGAGTAAAAAGCTATTAAATGCTCAGTTTTTTCAGTGCTGTATCCAACAAATTACATTCCTCTAACACCAAACTGTTACGGTGCTGTGTAAGGTCCAAACTTCAGCTCTAAATCATCACGTTAATCTGCATAATTACAAACTCTGTAATGTCTCAGACTTAATATGCATTAGATCGTTTTTTTTTAGTCATTCTGGATTAATTTTAAGTAATTTTAGACCCTTTTTTGTCATTTTGGGCAAACTTTTAGTCATTTTAGACATAGACAAATGGCATTTTACATCATTTCTGTGCTGGTTTAATCAATAATTTGAAAATCATTCCAGTAAAATCACACCATAAATAATACTGTGGCTTCTTAATCTCAGTACTTCAACATGTTAGGTTCATTTAACATATAACAAAACATAATAAATTTGTAACATAATAAAAATAATGAAATAATTATTTGCATTATTATTAATAATACAATAATAGTAATAATAAGAATAGTAATAATAACATTATTATTATTATTATTATTATTATTATTATTATTATTATTATTATTATTATTATTATTATTATTATTATATTAATAATCCTATATTTCTACAATTATTCTAAGAATTATTGTTACTAATAAATTATATTTATTATTATTGTAATCATACTAACAGTACATTGTTATTAAAAAACAATAAGAATAAAGACATTATATTTACATTATTATTAACACAATAATAGCAATAATAATATAATTATAATAACAATATATTACTATTTACTATTATAATAATAATTATTATTACTATTATTATCATTATTATTATTATCATCATCATTATTGTAATTATTATATTAATAATAATATGCTTATAATGATTATTACTACTACTTCTAATAATAATTATGAATAAAAATAATAATGAGATTATTATTTCTATTCTTTTTAACACAATAATATTAGAATAACATAATCATAAAAACAATTTATTGTTTTTATGATTATGTTATTAATTTTAATACAATTATAATAATAATCATAATCAAAATAAATTAAGAATAATATAATCATTATTTTTATATATATATATATATATATATATATATATATAATGATTATATATATATATATAATCATTTTTATTTTTATTTATTTATATATATATATATATAATGATTATATATATATATATAATCATTTTTATTTTTATTTATATATATATATATATATATATATATATATATATATATATATATATATAGTTGTGGATAGGATTCTTCTTCATATTATTATTATTATTATTATTATTATTATTATTATTATTATTATTATTATTATTATTATTATTATTATTATTATTGAGGTGTAGGATCCCTGTTGTCTCTCAGGTTTAAACAGTTTAGTTAATAAAGGGCAGGAGGAGGTCGGGGTGGATGGAGGGTCTGCAGAACATCAGATTTTCAGACTAAACCACAGCATTAGATCTGAGCAGGAGGTCGGTTTGAACTGAGTGATTTGAACGTTGTTGTTTTAAAGTTTCCAGATGCTGGAGGAACTTTCTGCTTATTTAAAGTGCTTTTAATGTGAAAAGCTGCTGTTATACAAGTGTTTAATGGGGTCAGGACCTCTCCGGGTTCAGATATCTACAGATAAGTCAAACATCTCCGGGTTTATGTCCAAGTCTCACGACCTCTGACTCTGTGACCTCACTGTGATGTCACGGCGACTCAGAGACTCTCGGCTGTTTGGACCAAACGTTATAAACATCGTCTCTTATCTTTTTATGGTTCTCTGTCTCGATCTAGTTGTTCTACGTCATTTGGGTTATTTAACATTTCTTTGGTGGTTTTTGGCCCGTTTCATGGATGTTTAATTTTGGTAATACTGTGTTACATTTAAGTTGTTTTGCATTCTCTTTCATCTCTCTGTGGCCCTTCAGTGTTTCTTTGGGGTTGTTGTCTGTCTCTCACTCTCACATTTAGCTAAAATGTTCAAATTTACAAAAAAAATTGTCTAAAATGACTTAAAATTTGTCAAAAATGACAAAAAATTGTCTAAAATGCCTTATACGTTGTCATATATGAAATGGTCTAAATGACTTAAAGTTTGATCAAAATGATGAAAAAAATTTCTAAAAAAACTTAAAGTGTGTCCAAAATGGCTAAAGAATGGTCTAAAATGACTTAAAGTGTGTCCAAAATGACTAAGAAATGATCTAAAATGACTTAAAATTTGTCCAAAATGACTAAAAATTGTCTAAAATGACTAAATATTTGTCCAAAAAGACAAAAAAAATGTCTAAAATTACATAAACTTTGTCCACAATGACAAAAACATGGTCTAAAAAAACTTAAAATGTGTCCAAAATTACAAAGAATTGGTCTAAAATGACTTAACCCCACATAACCATTTGTATTTAATCTTGCGTCACACTCCGACCACTTTCTGTTTTTTCTCACCTTGAAGCAGTTTTTGAACTTCTTGGAGACGAAGAAGAGGATTATGGGATTGATGCAGGAGTTGATGGTCGCCATGTTGATGCTGAAGTAGTCGAGCACCAACAGAAAACTGTTAGGAAGAGATAAAGCACCAAGGGTTAACTCTACGAACCATAAAGCCTGATATAATCCATGTTATCTTCTAAATATCACCAGAATGACTCCAGAAACTGTAAAAACAGACTAAACAAACTTCAACTGATCGTCTGTCTCAGAATATTTAATCAAAGTCACTTCATGCTAAAATGTCTCCTTAAAAATGTGTCAAAAATTAACTGTGTGCTCTAAATGAATTCTGTAATAAACTAAATATTCTGCACTTCTTGGTGCCTCCATGAAGTTATGACTGACTGAATTGTGACTAACATTTAGGTCAGAAAAATTCTAAGAGTTTTGTTGTCCACAATGACTAAAAAATTGTCTAGAAGGACTTATGGTTTGTCCAAAATGACAAAAATAGTGTAGAAAGACTTAAAGTTTGTCCAAAATGACAAAACATAGTTTAGAAAGACTTAAGCTTTGTCCAAAATGACAAAGAAATAGTCTAAAATGACGTAGTTTGTCTGAAATGATCAAAAAATATCTAAAATGACCAAAAAAATGATGTAAAAGGACTTAAAATTTGTCAAAAATGACAAAAAATTTGTCTATGACTTAAACTTTGTCCAAAATGGCTAAAAAATGGTCTAAAATAACTCAAAGTTTGTCCATAATCCCAATAAATGGTCTATAGTGACTTAAAGTTTGTTCAAAATTTTTTTTAAATGGTCTAAAATGACTCAAAATTTGTCCAAAATGCCAATAAATGGTCTAGAAAGACGTAAAATTTGTCCAAAATGACTCAAATTTGTCTAGAATTACTTAAACTTTCTCCAAAATGACTCAAAGTTTATCTAAAATGACTAAAAAATGGTCTAAAAGGACTTAAACTTTCTCCAAAATGACAAAATTTTCTAAAAAGAATCTAAGTGTTTCTAAAATGACTAAAACCCATCTCCCCTCCACAGACCCATGGAAGCGTCCCTCCAGGTGAACCTACTTGAGCAGCTCACAGCGGTGAGCGTCGTGGGATTCATAGACCGTCCTCTTCAGCAGACGGCTTAGATGAAGAGGGAACCAGCACAGAGCGAAGATCAGAACCAGGCAGAACACGGCTTTGGCCACTTCTCTGCGCTGCAACACGAACAGAACAGAACCTCACTCAGGTGTCCTCCGTCCAGGTAGAGTCCGGCTGTTCTCAGGTGTGCTCTCACCTGCTTCAGGTGTTCACTCAGGGAGATCCTCAGGCTGCCCTTCTGGTGTCGCAGCATCTCACAGGTCATCAGGCCGTAGAACACGGCAGAACAGAGCAGGGGAACGCAGAAGTAGAACCCAAACAGCCACCAGTCCTTCGCATCACGGTAAAACTGCAGCCAACACAAACACACACAGTTAACTCACACATAAACACACAGAAACAAACACACAGAACATCTGATGGAGGTCCAGTCTTTGGAACGTTCCACAGATCTGTTTAAAATCAACACGTTTCTTTTCTGTCGCTGCTGTTCAGCATCATTTCGGACGGTTTCTTACAGAAGGTCTACAGGGACAGTTCCTTACAGAGGGTCTACAGGGATGGTTCCTCACTGAGGGTCTACAGGGACGGTTCCTTAATTTGTTAAATTCATCCTGTTACAGGGTGATTCTACGAGA
Organism: Amphiprion ocellaris; assembly: GCF_022539595.1. Lineage (NCBI taxonomy): Eukaryota > Metazoa > Chordata > Actinopteri > Pomacentridae > Amphiprion > Amphiprion ocellaris. Next base: position 1,780,192 of record NC_072788.1, read on the forward strand.
ACTCGGTCAGTCCACCTTAAATCTGACAGTAAACAGACTCACGGTCATGAAGGGTGTCCTGGGCTGCAGCATGCAGGTTCTCATGGTGATGTTCTTGTACTCGAAGTTCACCATGTCGAAGCCGACGGCCTCAGGAACGGCCAGAAACACCGACAGCAGCCAGATCACCACGATCTCCACCGCCGTTACCGTGGGAACGCCTGTCCCCTGGATCCGAGACCAGGACGCCACGGCCCGGTACCTGTGCACAGGTGTTAGAAGGTTCTCCACATTTCAGTTCCACAAAGTCAGTTCTAGAAGCAGTATATCGTGTGAACATGACCTGATGTTCCTGACAGAAGGTCTACAGGGACGGTTCCTCACAGAGGACTTACAGTTACGGTTCCTCATGGAGGGTCTACACGGATGGTTCCTTAGAGAGGGTCTACATGGACGGTTCCTCATGGAGGGTCTACATGGATGGTTCCTTAGAGAGGGTCTACATGGACGGTTCCTCATGGAGGGTCTACACAGACGGTTCCTTAGAGAGGGTCTACACGGATGGTTCCTCACGGAGGGTCTACAGGGATGGTTTCTTCGAGAGGGTCTACAGGGACGGTTCTTTACAGAAGGTCTACAGGGACGGTTCCTTACAGAAGGTCTACAGGGACGGTTCCTTACAGAAGGTCTACAGGGACGGTTCCTTACAGAAGGTCTACAGGGACTGTTCCTTACAGAAGGTCTACAGGGACGGTTCCTCACAGAAGGTCTACAGGGACGGTTCCTCACAGAGGGTCTACAGGGACGGTTCCTCACAGAGGGTCTACAGGGACGGTTCCTCACAGAGGGTCTACAGGGACGGTTCCTCACAGAGGGTCTACAGGGATGGTTTCTTACGGAGGGTGTGCAGGGATGGTTCTTGCAGTCAGAACATAAACGAAGGTTCGTGTTGCCATAAAATGTTCCTGCAGTAGAAGCTGGTGGGATATTCTCATCCAGCAGCTTCTTGTTGTTGTGTTGTGTTTTGTTGTGTTGTGTTGTGTTGTTTGTTACTCACCTGTCCACACTCAGAGCACACAGGTTGAGAACTGTGATGCCGACTGAAGCTTTCTGCAGGAACGGAAACAGTTTACAGAGGAACAGACCGAACGGACTGTCAGCAAAGGGCCACTGCATCGCCAAGAGCTGCATACAGACACACAACAGACACACACACACAACACACACAGACACACAACAGACAGCAGGTTATCACAGTGTGTTATCAGTGTGATATTTTTGTGCCGTTATCAGAGCAACACTCAGCCTCCTGACTGAGACACACAACAGCTACGAGGCGGTTTTTACCCACAATGCACCGACACACTAAAGGTGTGTGTCCACTAGATGCGATTTTGCCGCACGGCAACGCGCTGCATCTGAAAATCGCACTGATGGTAGATGGTCACTAGCGGACCACAACATGGTCACGTGACAGCACTGAGCAACAGCAGGCCGCTACGTGGTCACATGACCGAGCTTTCAGCTGGACAGTCCTGCAGACAAGTCTGATAAACACAGCGGCTCGGCCGCAAACTTTCTCTTTTATTTCAAAAACACTTCAGCGAAAAGTATTTCTGAAAGCATTTGAGGTGAGAAATAATCTGTGCAGCAGCTGAATCTGTCCTCATTTTATTTCACCGAGGGCTAGTTTGAGGAGAGTTTCACGATGCGTGGAATCTCCGCATGCCGCATCAAATTTGCATAAAGTAGAAGTCAGTCTTCTTTATGCAGATGAGCTCCAGGTAAACACACCGGATTGCAGCTGGAAACACACCGCATGTGGCATGCTGGTCCGGTTGCAGTGCGTTTCCAGATGCGAGCCGCTGTGTTTATCCGACTTGTCTGCAGGACTGTCCAGCTGAAAGCTCAGTCACGTGACCACGTAGCGGCCTGCTGTTGCTCAGCGCTGTCACGTGACCATGTTGTGGTCCGCGAGTGACCGCCCGCTGTCTGTGTGATTTTCAGATGCGGTGCGTTGCCATGCGGGAAAATAGCATCTAGTGGAGATGCGCCTTAACAGTTACTGATGCAAACAAATAAACAGCTGCTGATGTAAACAAACAACCAGCTGTAATGTAAACAAACAACCAGCTAATGTAAACACCTTGTAGACGTTGATGGGGATGTCGATGGCGATGTAGATCAGGTCTCCCAGTGCCAGGCTGGCGATCAGAGCGTTGGGTCCGTTCCTCATGGTTCTGTTCTGGCAGATGATCCGGAGCAGCGTGGCGTTCCCGACGATCCCCACGGCGAAGATCAGGCAGGACAGAACCGTGTTGATGTACTTGAAGAAGGTGCGGATGGACGTGGCCTGCAGGCAGCTGGGGGGCAACACCGGGTGGACCAGAACCGGCCGGGTCCGGTTGGAGAACTGAGACGGAACCTTTAGATCCGGTTTGTGCTGCGGTTTGTTGGAGGACGTCGCCTCCTTCAGGGTCTCCTGCAGGAGATCCGTCTCTGGTTCTGGAGGGAGGTCGGTGGCGAGCAGGTCGGGCAGGTCCGACATCATCAGATCTGATAGAGACAGCTCAGATGTGAAGTTACCGTGGCAACCGACCGGTCTGACAAACACCAAGCAGAGAACCAGCAGCATGGAGGAGAACCCAGAACCAGCTGTGATACCAGAACCTTTGACTCTGGACTCCATCCTGAAGAACTGATCCCTGAGAACACGGCAGGAAATCTAGAGCACTAATCCAGAACCCGCTTTGATGCTAGAACCTGGTTTGGAACCTTTTCAAACCCGCTGCTGGACTCCAGAGTCAGTGTTGGGGAACTTCAGAGGCTGACATCAGGATGGACCAGAACCGGGACGGTGTTCAGGGTTCTCCGGTGATGGACAGACTGAAATGAAAAGAAGAGACATTGATTATCAGGAACCACTCTGAGAAACATTTTCTAGTGAAAATGGATCAGAGACGATTCATTTAGTTCCTACTGTTGAACGGGACGTTTCTAACTTCTAAGAACCAGTAAAAGCATCATCCTGCTGCTGGTTTATCAGTCGTTGCCGACCAACAAAATGTTCTGAGTTACAAAAGTCACCTGACTCAGTGAGAAACTAGCTGATGGTAGACACAAAACAACACAAATTAGACACAAAATGACAAAAAACAGACACAAACAACAAAAATGACAAAAATGAGACACAAAACAACAAAAATAGGACCCAAAAATACACAAATGAGAGTCAAGATGTAAAAAACAAGCCATAAAATGGTAAAAAAAATAAGACACAAAACAACACAAACAAGACACAAAATGACAAATGGGATACAAATTAGATACAAAATGACAAAAAAGCAGACACAAAACAACAAAAAATGTACCAATTTATGTCTTCCGTTTGTAATTTTGTCTCTCGTTTGTGTCTTTTTGGGTCCTAACAAGACACAAAACAACACAAATGAGACACAAAATGATTTAATGATGACGAGGCAAAATGACAAAAACAAGACAAAACGATACAAATAAGACACAAAATTACAAAAATTGTACCATTTTATGTCTTGTTTTTGACATTTTGTCTTTCATATGTGTCAATTTGGGTCCTAACAAAACAAAAAAACAACAAAATCAAAACCCAAAATGAACAAAAACGAGACACAAAATGACAAATGGGATACAAATTAGTTACAAAATGACAAAAAACAGTCACAAAGCAACAAAAGTTGTATCATTTTATGTCTTGTTTTTGAAATTTTTTCTCTTGTTTTTGTCATTTTAGGTTATAACAAGACACAAAACAACAAAAACAAGACACAAAATAACAGAAACGAGACACAAAATGATATATAGGAGACTTAAAGCAACACTAATGAGGCAAAATTACAAAAATTGTACAATTTTGTGTCTCATTTGTGTCATATTGGGTTCTGTTTTTGTTGTTTAGTGTCTTTGTATTGTTTTATGGGCTCGTTTTTTTAATTCTGTCTCTCGTTTTTTAGGTCCTAACAAGATACAAAATGATACGAACAAGGCACAAAACAACAACATGGAGACATGTCGGCATACAGACACATTTCTGAGTTCTCTCTCCTTCATTCTGTTTCCACTGAGCTGCAGGACTTTATGTTGCAGAGAAAAATGAGACAGAAGCTGCTGTTTGGAGTTTACAAATTTCAAAAATTTCCTCCACTGTTAAATAGGACCTCTGGTTATGGCAGCTGTAAGTGCTGTGATTTAGTCACTTCTTAACCCTCGTGTCGTCCTGCGAGTCACATTGACCCGTTTTAAAGTTTAAAAATGTGAAAAAAATCTATATTTTCACAGTGAAACTTCTGATGTCCACATTTTCAACATTTTTGGGAAATCTTTGTACATTTTTTGCTAAAAAAAAGAAATGTTAAAAATGTTTCTTAAGAACATTCACAAAAAATCAACCAAAATCCAGCGAATTTCACTGGATTTTGGTTGATTTTTATGTGAATGTTCTTAAAGAAAATATTAGAAGTTTTACTGATATATATGGAATCACTTTAGATATTTTTAGGATTTTTTTGGAAGATTTTTACTCATTTTTTGAAAATATTTTCAAGAATTTTCTTGCCAAATTTAGGGATTTTTTTTTTTTCAAATAAAACTTTCAATGGAAACTTTTCAGAAATTATTGGAATTTTCTTCCTGAAGGTTTTACAAATTTTCAGAAATTTTGGGAATTTTTTTTTTTTTTTAAATTTTTGGATGTTTTTCAGACAAGGAAACAATATTTTTTGGTGCTCGTAAATGAGGACAACAGGAGGGTTAAGTGCTGTGATTTTAGTCGGTTCTTAAATAAACTGTTCTGAAGGAAGAACGGATGTTTAATCTGAGTTTGATCTCAGATTAAACAAACTCTTCTCTCAGATGACGGAAACAAAGATCAAGTGTTTCCTGAAAACTGAAGGAAGTTAAAGGAGAGAAATAAAACTAGTTCCAGTGTAAATATGAGGCTGAATATCCATGAAATCTACAACATTAAGGGACTAAAATCTTCCTTCAGAGCTTAAAGTTTGCATCAGAATGAATGTTAACAGATGAGGACTCACCAGCTGGTGTTTGTGCGTCTCCTTCAGTGTTTCTGGTTAAATTAAATCCTTCAGATCTCTAACAGCAGCAGCAACAGGATGATCTGTGATCTGATGATGGATTCAGCTTCTCTTTCTCTTTGTGACGGTGATAAAAGCTCCTCCCTGCCCTCCTCTCTCCACACCTCCTCCTCTGTTTCTGCCTGAACGTCTCGTAAATGCTGTGAAGTCGTGAGTTTTTTACTGTCCGTAAATGAAACAGAGACGCTTCTCCCCCTTCAGAGTTTATTGATGAAACCATGTTGTGGAAACTGAAGCAGTAAAATTTACGGCAGCGTCACGAGCGTTTGAATACAACTGATGCCAGACGTGCTTTATGACGGCGTGTAGATTTTACTGTTCATCTCCTCCAACATGCAGCATCTCAACAAACGTTATGAGAACAGTAAGAACATTTACAGCAGTTAATAAGATTTTAATCAGACACGGATGTTGGTCGACTTCTGAACCCCAGAACAAAGCAAGGAGGGGTTAAAAATGTCAAAATGTCAAAACGACAAAAACAAGACAAAACGACAAAAACGAGACACACAATGACAAAAACGAGACACAAAATGTTAAAAACAAGACACAAAACAACAAAACAAGGCAAAAAACGTGACAAATGACACAAAAGGAGACAAAAATTGGCAAAAACAAGACAAAACAACAGAAAAGAGACACAAAACGACAAAAACGAGACAAATCAACAAAAATTAA